>NW_026516719.1:0-289019 GCF_025766255.1 Zychaea mexicana
TCGACTGCGCGTTTTGCCCTTTATTCTTTTCTTTAGTCTTCATATTCATCTTTTGTACATTTGCAGTGTTTCTTTCATTATCACTTTTTACCTTTCTTTTATTTTTCATCCCGCTCGAGTGTCCCTGTGGGTGTGCATAGTTGAAGGGAGCTAGTCGTGCACGACTGGCTCTTGCTCATCTTTTGTACAGTTGCAAAGTTCTTTGTTTCATCTTGGTTTTTTATCTTCCTCAAAAACTGAAAGCGAGAGTGTGTGCAAAGAGGTACGTATATGTTCGCCGCTGACAGACCTTTGTGCTATTTCTTTTATTTGTAGGAACTGTGGAGGAGTAGGTTCTGTCGGGAACTGAGGCTTGTGGACAAGAAAGGGAGAGGTGTAGGTTCTGCCGGGAACTGAGGCTTGCGGAAAACAAGGGAGGGCAACCTCCCTTGTGGGTACGTATATGTTCGCCGCTGACAGACGTTTGTGCTATCATATTTCTTTTATTTGTAGGAACTGTGGAGGAGTAGGTTCTGTCGGGAACTGAGGCTTGTGGACAAGAAAGGGAGAGGTGTAGGTTCTGCCGGGAACTGAGGCTTGCGGAAAACAAGGGAGGGCAACCTCCCTTGTGGGTACGTATATGTTCGCCGCTGACAGACGTTTGTGCTATCATATTTCTTTTATTTGTAGGAACTGTGGAGGAGTAGGTTCTGTCGGGAACTGAGGCTTGTGGACAAGAAAGGGAGAGGTGTAGGTTCTGCCGGAACTGAGGCTTGCGGGGAACAAGGGAGGGCAACCTCCCTTGAGGAACGAAGGATTCATAAAAGTCGGTCGACTTGTCAGGCAACATCAAATAAACTTGGTTTCTTATTGTACTTTCTTAAATAATGTAATTGTGACTATTGGGCAGATCGAGTGACGATTGTAATAAACGCGATCTTTATTTTTACATCTTCCTACTGCCATTGCGCTTGGTACTTGTTGGTGCTTTCTCTGGAGCAGTTATGTAGTTGCAAATGAGCCTTTTTGTGCTTGAGTCGTCGAGAAAACCGTAGGCTGTGCATTCGCATGTGTGCTCTCAAAAACAATACAGCTGGTTTACCTTCACGACTATACCAACAATGATTGCAAATTGCTGGTGGCAAAATAAATAACCGTATCGCAAAGCAAACAGACCATCCCCATATTCACATATACACGAACCAGATCGCCAACCCAAACTAAATGATGTTTGCCTTGATTTCTTTGCAGTATAAAAGGCCCAGTACATAAGCTCATTAGGGAAGTTACATAATCCAACTTGTTGGGTCTTGCCACCAATCTCTCATGCTACTGTCTCTCAACATTACTGCTACTGATACACGTATACTAGTAATACTCATAGATAGATTGAATATGGAATGTATCATCACTGCTTAAGATTATAACAAGTTATCCCGTCAAGTTATTGATGTTTCTTATCTACAATAGCTTTCAACGGCGCCAAACTTGCCAAGTTTTTAGAAGCGCATTGTTTTGTGCTGCTATTGATGAGTCAAAATAATAATGTTGTGCTTAACTTTTATCTATTACATTTCAAGTAGAAGCCATTTCAGTTTACCCCCTTCCCTTCTTTTGTCTTTCAATGATCGCTGGCGGTACTACTATATCAAACTACACCAATATCCGTATCCGGCAAGCCAGTATTCTAAAAGACATCCAGAAATGTGTTGACGTCCATATAATTTTTTTGTGAGCGTCCAAGCCTCGAGTACATAAATACATTACATGGAGCTATACTACTGAAATTCTTCATGCAATCTAACGAAGCCACTCGCCCGTCGTTCTTCTTTGGGGCAGCGGTGCGTTAGTGGCTGCTTCCTTTTTTTTTCTTAGGAACTCGTCCGCTTTGTTTACACGGCTAACGGTCATACCAACTGTTTTGCAACAACCAACCCACGAACCCCTTTCCATTTATCTCATATATATGTATTTAAGGTCGTGCTGCTGGATCATATTTTATCAACATACACATGGCACTCTTGATCTTTTTAATTTTATGACGCCGTGATCTACTTTCAACAACATATGATAGACTTATTAATGTTTGGCAATCACAAGTCTTTACGAAGTAGAATTGTCATGTTGAGGTTTAGAGTGTGGGATGTATTAAAATCACAATGTATATTCCTTCACGGGTGGAATTGAATAAAAGGTTGAGAACATAAATATCATATCTATATTAATAAAAATCTTTAAAGTTAGCTCTTTTTTGTACCGCACAAGGTTATTAACAAACCTTCACGAAAACCAAACTCTAAAGAGCAGCAACAACGCAGCCAAGCAACTGAATGGATCGGCAGACCCTTGAACAGGTTCAGCGAAAAGATTTGCTGTACACAACTATGGTACTAGTTTGAGAAGGTCGGTACAACAGATATTCTGCCCATTTCATCATTCTTGCCACAGCATGCTTATGTTCTTTCTATCTTCCAACACTGCTTGAGCAAAGACAAGGCCGCTATAAGGCTAAGGAGAATGACCGACATTTCACTTTGTCAAAAGTGAGAAAAGACATTGCTAGACCAGCGACGGAGAGAGTAGTTTTTGTGCCCTATGATGATGTCTATTCGGACAATCAGCGCTTGTGCGGACACCTTTCACGCAAACAACAAGCTGCTTCTGTGCATAGTATATCTCTTGAAAAGGTTGAGTCACTAGTGGTATACAAGTGGCTTCTTTTAACAATGGCGGGCAAAATCTTGCTGCTGTTATATGCTTGGACCACACACAGTGGGCCGAGGCTTTTTATCATGATTGTGGTTAGAATTATATCTATTTATATATGTGACCAATACAGGGAATTGTTATTTTTACCATTTACGAAATTAAAAATGGTACCATCTCGTGACAAATATTGCTTAATTGCTCTTGGCTATACCGTAAAAGTAGCAATGATGGTAGCATTTTGGAAAGACTGGAAAACGGATCAGTAGTAAATAGTCGTCAATAAGTTTAAGGAAGAAATGAAACAAGACTGAACCGGAGATTCCGATCAGCCAAGGGAGCCTTCTTGTAATTCTTTTTTATTTTCTTCGGGCTGATGTGCGGGGATTTGATGCCGGCTCGTCATTAACAATAGGGCTACTCTTGTCACGGAAACACGGCATAGTGTTTTCCTGAAGAGATGAAAAAGTGTTACAGTTGTCTCAACGAAAACCATGTATACATCTCCCATCTTACAGCACGCTAGCAAGTCTTCTAGACGGCTTATCGTTTCCAGGTTAGTAATGTGAGAGAAGACAAACAACTACAGCACCAAACAAGCAATGGCTTTGATAACGGGGACCTGTGAAGAGTGGCCCATCAATGTTTACAATTGAAACATAAGCAAGAAGTCCTCCCGGGCTAATGTTACACAGGACATCTTGTGCGCTTCGGCTCCAAGAGAATTGATGACAATTAAAGATGCTTTCGTATTTCTCGACGTTCTGCAGCTTGCAATTTGGGAGCCCGCGGGACTTTCTTGCGTTTCCCTGTGTGCAAGGCCAGAGAGAGAAAATAATAAACGTTCCTTCTTTTCTTTCCTCTACCTCGTTTTACCAATATACCTTTCTGTCTCTTCTTTCTCTTCTCTCGCTCTCCCTCTGAGTATTTCCATGAGTAGACTATTATTCCTGTTTTGTTTTGCCGTTCTCTCAACCGCAAGTCCTGTCGCCATTCCTGCTCCGTACGTAATATGTCCTTTTTTAATTGACAAAATAGACCAAAAACTCATTATTTTCCCCGATTTAGACATGCAAAACGAGCAGCCCAACAAAGCGTCGAAGACGAGGGACGAACAGCGTTTCCTCAGTCTGCACACCACACCGAAGCGTTCAACGTAGTTCACGTTATTGCTGCTGTGGTTGGCATCGTGGGTGCAGCAGCAGTAGCGGTCATTGCCTTTATCATGTGCCGTCGTCGACGCCGTCAGCAACAACAGCAGCAGCAGCAGCGAAATAGCGCTATTATCTCGACCGCGATGGAACAAGCGTCTGTGCCACGACCAATATCTTCATCTTCTGCAAACTCCTCTGCCACGCCAGCAGCCACGCCACAGTCATCATCCCAATACCAACAACACCAGCTACAGCCCGTCAAATCAATAAGTACCTTTGATCAGTTTGCAAGCGCATACTGTCACGACGAACGACAAGGTGCAGACTCAACGCTTCGCCACAATAACAACGATACCCCCTTCATTCCACTGCCATCACCGCCACCGCCACCATATAGGCCGTAAAAAAGTGGAGGTCTCTTTCTTTTTACTTTTGCATCTTGTAAATATCACCGTTCATTTTTGTATTCCCCGCCCCTTCCAACACCATTCATTGTTAAGCAGCACAACATCTACATACAGCACATACTTTTGCAAAGTATCTTTCTTGTAAACCGTGAATACACTGGTGTTCTTCAATGCATCGTTATGATAAAAATTTAACTGTATTATTACGATCAAGGGGTGTGTGTGGACGCCTGCAAGTGGGGGAACAGGAGGATACAAATGCACTGGGCAAACATATGCAAAAAAACAATTCTAACTGATATAGAATAGACTAAAAATGAGACGATGATAAAGTTAAATGCATGAAAGTGGTATATAAACATTACAGCACAGCAGCTCACAGCATGGCAGCAGATTGTAAAGGCTTCCCCGGCAAGATGTGTCGTTTCAAGTAATCGTTCAAGAACATTCCTTCAGGATCCACTTTCTCTCGCACGTTTAAAAAATCTTTGAGTCTTGGGTACGACGCACTAAGCATTTCGGCGGATTGGCCGTGAGCCTGATTTACAAAATAATCCCAGTGTTAGCATATCCTCTCGATCCCTCTCAGATTTCAGTAGAGCTTGTTCGTAATGTTACCTTTGCCCAGTGAGGACGACCGCCATGTTTTCGCATGATGCCTTCGTACGCTTTCCAGTACTTCTTGTACGGGACAGGGTTGCCATAAGGTCTGCAATGAATTCTGGTGAGTTTTGTGTGCTTTTGACATCGTATTGGGTCTCTTCAAGTTAAAAGCTTCTTTTCTTTCTCCGTATTACCTGTACATGATGACACCAATGTAGCAAGTCTTGCGCTTATAAGACGGACTCAACCAGATATCGTCCTCGTTAACAAACCGAATCTCCACAGGGAAATGCACCTTGAGTTGTGCTGTGTTGATAAATTCGTCGAGCTCCTTCAATGCTTGAGGCGAATTTTCCCACGGAATGGCCCATTCGTTCACGTATTGCGGGAACAAGCAATCAAACATAAACACCTTGTACGAGTCGTCAATGACATGGATCGGCCGTGTGTGAATGGTATCAAACATGAAGCGTGTGATCGATGGAATAAACGATGGACGATAACGTGCGGCATTTAGCATAAACTGGTACACATGGACACCCAAACCACGTTCAAGGAGCCAGTTGGATGTAGGCAAGACAGCAGGCTTCTCGGTGCGGTTAGCACGCCAGACGACACAATCGTTGGTGTGTGGCATCCACCAGACGCGAACGTGTTCTGCTGAATGCACTACGTCGTCCCATTCTGCCAAAACATTGTCGAATCTATATGGCTTCTGGATAGCTTCCAAACGAAAGGCAGGTTCAACTTGGAGCGATACACGGGTGATGACACCCAATGCACCAAGACTGCAGCGTGCAGCTGCAAACAAGTCCGGGTTTTCGTGTGGCGAACAGCGTACGAGATCACCGTTCGCAGTGACCAATGTCATATCGCAAACCTTAAAAAAGCGAGAGAAGGGGTGGAAATCAGCTGACTGGAATCGATTGTGCTTTTGACAAGCAGTGTGCTCCACTGAATTATATTGTCCGCGTTTGGCTATTTACCATTGTTGATAGGCAACCAAATTCTGCGCCTGTACCATGCGTTGCCGTGGAAATAACACCTGCAATGGTTTGATCGGAAATTGAGCCGAGATTGCTCAAGGCCAAACCATGTTCTTGAAGAATCGCATGCAACTTGTGTAAGCTCATGCCCGCTTCGACAGTTACTGTAGAATCCCGCTTGTCCACTCGAAGCAATCCGTTCATATTGTCAATGTTGATCATAAATCCACGTGAGCATGCGAGATCGGAAGGCGAATGGCCACTGCCAAACACTTTGATCGGTTTGTTGTACTTTCGTGCCAGTTGAATGATCTGTAAATCAATCGCTTAATTTTCTCTCTTTCTCTCCATGCACACCTGTTAAATGTACACTCTACGATCGAAAATTCATGTACAGTATTGAAAAATAAAAAGCAAAGATCTCGAGAGAAAATATTACCTTAACGACTTGGTTTTCTGTTGAAGGCTCAAACATTATCTCGCAAGTGCACGTAAAGGTCTTTGCCCAGTTTTGAAAGGTGTATTCCTCGGTGGCAATGGCCCGGAGCTCCGAGTCTAACTGCTTTGCACGCACTCGAGGCATATCGCTGTTTGCTGTTATCTTTCAAAAAAAGTGAAGAGAAAGAGTGAGAAAAACAAAAATTAAACGATGCAGAGCGGGCTCCTACTACTATTTTTTTTATCTATTTTTCGATCGTCGTTACAATGGGCTATTTATTCGATTTCGGTGATTCTCGTCCTCCGTGTCAGTGAGACGAGTCTGTGCGACAACCTCGTGTCATGATACTGCTCGCACATTAGATGCTTATCTGTTTGATCTCGATATATAGCATACACTATCCAGTACGAACGGATGGGAAGATCTCTCTAAATGCTTTTGTTTGCCGTTAATATAATTAAGAGAAAACATCGAGCTAGTAGATCCGTTACAGTTTAGCACTTCTTTGTCTCACCATCATCCGGAGATGGTGTCCTGCAAAAGCACACGCGATTCTCATATCTTATTGACGCACGTGGTTCATCTGATAAAGACTCAGAGCTTCTTTTTGATGTTGCTGGCCTCCGCTATTCCGCATATTAGGCATAAAGTACGTTTTCGTCAACTGGTATCATTTGCGATCGACAATTAGCGTATGCTCGACATATGATAGCAGAGATAGCAGTAGGACGCGGACGAAAAGGCCAACTTCATCCCGTTACCATGATCTTCCATGTTCGGATTATTCTTGGTATTTCAACCCCCTCTAACGTTTTGAGGAATGAAAAGGATGACCCCAATATCAGATCAAAAGATTCACTATGGTTTGCCCCTACTCTGATACGAGTATGGTCTCCTCATCCATATTCTAGCGATCGTCCCTTTAAACAAGATGGAGCCAAATGCGGCTGGAACAGTTAAAAAACTCTGTTGTTGACTGACAGCCAATCAAACTTTCCCAGGCTCCTTCCAGCCTTCTGACTCACTCTCCGGGCGGGCAAGCTTTAGGGTTGTGTTAACCCAGCTAGGCCTGTCAAGCTTCTCTTTTCTTACTACTAAAGATACACAATGTCGGATTTGACATCGCTTAGAGAACGTATCGATTCACTTGACACCACGTTGGTCGATTTACTGAATGAGCGTGCCCAGGTGTCCTTAAACATTGGCGCCGCAAAGCGCAAAGCTACTTCTCCCTCTGCAGCCGAGTAAGCTTCCGTGTCTCTCTCTCTATATATGTGCCACTCTCTCAAAAAAGTTACCACTCCTGTTTCGCTCAAATCAATTGTTGTTAAACTTAATCGTGTTCATTTTCTTTATAACGTGCAGCGAATCGTCAACACCTGAAAAGGACTCAAAAGAGCTTCACGTATATATGCCCGGACGCGAAAAAGAAGTATACGCAAAGGTAACAACAACAACTTATAACGTATAAATGATCTGGTTCTGAAATAGATGTTCCCCTTAATAGCTCGAAAGACTAAATCAAGGACCTTTAAACCATTCATCGCTCCACGCTATTTTCCGTGAGGTAGGCAGCTCTTATGTTTTAGCACCAACATAAGTTTCTAATTGATGGCGTTGTTCTGACGAAATTTATGGTATGTAACGATAGATCATGTCAGCTTCAATCGCATTGCAAAAGGACGTATCGATTGCATATCTCGGCCCACCCGGCACATTCTCGCATCAAGCCGCATATGAACGTTTGGGCGATAGCGTAGCATATGTTCCAGTAAAACAGATCTCTGGTATTGATTTGATCTACAAAACAAAGATTAGTTTGAGAGGGGATGTGGGTGAAACGTTGCGAGAGAAAGATGGGGTGATGATTTACTCTAATTCATTGACTCTTGCTTTCTATATGCATCTTCTTTTAATCAGCTGTCTTCGAAGCAGTCGAGAAAAAGACCACAACTTATGGCTTGGTACCTTTCGAAAACTCCACGTTCGGTACCGTTGTTGAGACTCTGGACAACTTTGTAAAGACGAGCGTACGTGTCCGCGCTGAAACGTATCTTCCTGTAAGTAAAATTTTTGGTGATAAGAAACACAGGTATAAGTAGATAATGTATACACAAAATCTGTAATATCAGTGTGATTGATGATGATGATGATGCTTTTTAAGGTTCATCAATGCTTGTTGTCAAATAGCAAGTTGGAAAAGATCTCCAAAGTATATAGTCATCCTCAGGTAAGAAAGCAATAATCACACGCAGAGCTTAAATGGGGAAAAAGGATTGCTTCATACTGTACGTTTATGATGGAAAATTAACGCCTATTTTATAAATCATGGTAAAAGGGATTGGGTCAAACGCAACGATGGCTGTCGACAAATCTCCCGCACGCCAAACTTATTCCCGTCAAGTCTACTGCAGAGGCTGCCGAACAAGCTGCTGCCGAACCAGGTGCCGCTGCTGTATGCAGTGAGCTGTGTTCCAGTCTATATGGCGTGGAAATTGTTGCCAAAGATATTGAGGACACTGCAGGTAAGCACTTGCTCTTAGATAGCAGCAAAAAGCAGTGGTAGTATACATGGAGAGAAAGGCTAAAGAATCGATCGCAAAAATGACATAGGCAACACGACCCGTTTCTTGATCATTGGCACGTCGTCTGACAACGCCACAGCGGATGATCATACACTGATCCATTTTACCGTCGACCATCGCCAGCCAGGTGCACTAGCTGATGGACTAAAGGTGTTCAAGGACTATGATCTCAACTTGTTCAAGATTGACTCGCGCCCTAGCGGCCTACGCCCATGGCACTATGTGTTTGTGGTAGAATGCTCAGGCCATTTCAAAAACGAGCCGGTACAAAAGGCCGTCAAGGACTTGGAGCAGTATTGCTTGGACGTCGTGGTTCTGGGCAGCTTCCCCAATCAACGTCCTCAATCTGACTAAGTGAAGATTGATAGATGTGTGTATGTTCTTGCTATTTCGTAAATACTTATTTATATTGCACCAGTAATTAAAAGCAGCAATGGCGCTTTCGCAACAAACAACGTAGTTCATATCTTGACTTCTTCCGTGCACTAAACTGCTAGAGCGTTGCACATCTATAGACAATCAGCGTAGTATCTTTGCACAGCAATAGAAGAGCAGACTAAGCTGTTTGTATTATATTATCACCAAATATGGTTATTTTTTCAGGCCATCTCTCGCGAAAAGCTAAAAGCGCGTAAAAGAGAGACTAAGCACCTTTCTATGCGTACATGCATTCTTCGAGCATGGATTTCATGGGTCAGTTCTGGCGTTCCTATTTTTTAATACTGGCGGGCAAATTCTGCATTGATACAGAGATCCTGTCTGAATCAGGAAACCGTGGAAACACAATAACCCGAACGGGGTTCGTTTAAACACCGCGTAACGCAATCGCACACAAAAACCGATCGTGCATGTCGTCTCGCTCTCTTTTTTTATTACACACGAGTAGTATACAGGACTAGTTATAACAACACAGAAAGGGATATGGCCAGTCAACCAGAGCCTTCCCATGGCGAACTTGAAGAAGAATTAGCACAGATCCGTCGATACGAAGATTTTAGTACTATTGGCAGGTATCCAAAATAACCCTCCCTTCTCTCATCTCAACTTGATATTATTACCAGGCTTACCCCTGGGAGAATTGCTAATCGCCAAACCCGCTTTCTGTAAAATCTTTGCCCTTGCCCTATCGCTTCCCCTTTCTGAATATTCGTTTGATCGTTTTCTTAAACTTTCAAGTTTTGCTTTCAAAAGACCTGACTGCTAACATCCCTCAACATACTCATTTAGACTGGGTTAAGGATGCCATTCTAGAGCGATATCGACAATCCGCACTTGAACGACAGAATAAAAGCGACCACTCATGGCGTGCCTGGTGGAAGATGGCCTTTGAAACGGCACAGACTTGGATCGTCGTGTCGCTTGTCGGTAGGTGTTGTCTTTTCTTCTTTTTCAGGGCGAGGGGTTGGGTACGAAAGTGTGTGTGTTTGGGGGGGGGTCTGTAGAAATTACATAATATATTATTACAATTTTCTGGAATAAATGAATTCATTGTATCGCTTTATCTATTATCTATATGAAATGATGATGAAAAAAAGGCGCGGCGGTTGGATTGAACTCGGCCCTTATTGCTATTGTTACGGATTGGCTCTCGGATGTCAAAATGGGATATTGCTCGACGGGATGGTGGCTCAACCAGAAATACTGTTGCTGGGAAATAGAAGGGGATGGTAAAAAATGAATCATAGCAGGAAAGGTGTGACGAATGAAAACGAACAAGCCAGGTTAATTCAGTTATCTTTGCTGTTGTGATAGACGGTGGGTGTGAGTATTGGGTATACTGGAGCCAGACAATGGGCCTTGGTCCCGATGCATTCATTATCCAATGGCTGTTCTACGTGGCACTGGCGGTAAGCAAATGATTTGGAAGAAAAGATAGACGAGACAATTGTAGGTCTTTCTTGACAGGATGGCTTTGTGACTGACGACGGGATCATAGACACTTTTTGCTACAACCTGTGCCTTCCTTGTCAAAGTACTTGCACCTTATGCCGCTGGCTCCGGCATTTCTGAAATCAAGTGTATTATTGGTATATAAGGAGGAAGAAAGCTAGAGGAACTGTATTGACTTCAGCTGGAACTATTAATGACCCACTATGCATATCTATGTAGCCGGTTTTGTTATGAAAGGCTATCTCGGTGGCTGGACCTTGCTGATGAAGAGCGTTGGATTGGTATGGAACGGTCCAAAAATTGTAAACAGGGTGATTTCTATTCGACGCGTCGACTAACCGAACCCAGGCTATGGCTGTAGCATCCAATCTATCGATTGGAAAAGAAGGTCCCTCCGTACATATGGCTTGCTGTGTAGGCAATGTGATCTCTCGGAGCTTCTCAAAGTACAGGACAAGCAAAGGTAAGAAAGATTGTACTACCTCCTTGGGAATACAGATCTGCTGACATGAGCTTAACTTTTTCTTTTATTCTGGACCAGCTGAAATGCGTGAGATATTGACAGCATCAAGTGCAGCAGGCGTAGCAGTTGCCTTTGGTTCACCTATCGGTGGCGTATTGTTTGCACTCGAAGAAATGACTTACACGTTCTCGAATCGTACTTTATGGAAGAGCTTCTTTTGTGCCATGATTGCTACTATGGCTTTACAGGTAATATAAATATGTTCTGGTTATCGATAAGAGGCAGCAATTGAATTTTTATCCTGTTTTCTTTATTTTTCTCGGTCAGACAATGAATCCATTCCGCACTGGCAAACTGGTCATGTTTCAAGTAAGCTATGATCGAGAATGGCATAGCTTTGAATATTTGTTTGTCGTCATTATCGGTATTTTTGGAGTAAGTTTATCACTTTGTCTGGTTTTTGTTGTTGAATTCACCTTTAATGATGTAAAACTGATATGTATTTCTATCAATCTAGGGACTCTATGGCGCAATTGTGATCAAATACAACGTGATGGTCGCCCAGTTTCGAAAAAAGTATCTTAAAGATCACCCTATCACCGAAGCAGCTGTATTAGCCTTTGTTACTGCTGTAGTCGCATATCCCAATGTGTTTATGCGGATCGACATGACTGAAATAATGGGAATTCTTTTCCAAGAGTGTGAAAGTGTGGATACTGACGATTTCCACGGTCTTTGCCAGTAAGTCCAGAAAACCCTAATGTGCATCTGTGTAAATTCTCTTGCTTACCTATTTCCTTTGCTCAACATTTTATTTATTGTAGAGAGAGCCAATTAGCACGTATCTGTGTACTTTTACTTTTCGCGACTATGCTTCGAACACTAGGTACTATCATTTCATACGGTTGCCGTGTACCTTGTGGTATTTTTGTTCCTTCCATGGCTATCGGAGCCACTTTTGGTCGCATGATTGGATTGTTAGTAAAGTCATGGCAAGAGTAAGTTAATATTTATTCGTTTCCGGTGATCATACATTGAAAGTCGACTATTAACTGTTGAAAACATTTAGTGCCGATCCCGAATTCTTTTTATTCTCAACGTGCAAACCCGATGTTCCAGTAAGCTCTTACCAACCTTTGTGTTTGGATCAAGTTTAACAAGGAGACATTGCTGAAATCGTGTAAACCTTTTGAAAATGTAGTGTATCACACCAGGCACTTACGCATTTCTGGGAGCAGCCGCGGCACTTTGGTAAGGAGAAACGCTTAGGATATTATTTTCTTTTTTTGCTATTAAACTATATGACCTCTAACTAGTTAAAAATGATAATTTAGTGGTGTTATGCGCATAACAGGTAAGTTTGCTAAGTCTGGTGGTGGTGGTTGGGTGTATACGATGGATTTGGCTAATGTATTCTCTTATTCATTGTTATAGTATCCGTGGTTGTGATCATGTTTGAACTGACAGGCCAGATCACTTATATCCTTCCAACTATGGTAAACACGATCTCTTCCTTTTAAATATTACGACAAAAATGCGGCGATGGATATAGCTAATGTACTGCTGTTGTACATCATTTACTATTAGATTGCTCTCATGGTTACTCGAGCTGTTGGTGATCGATTTGGTACTGGTGGTATTGCTGATCGGATGATCAGAGTGAACGGATATCCCTTCTTGGATAAAGAAGATCACGTATATGGAGTACCAGGTAACATACAGACGTTTTAATTGCTTATCATCATCCTTAGTCTATCTAAGAGCATGCACATAACCTTGAATGTTCTCATTTTGCAACTTTTATAGTATCCAATGTCATGCAAAGAGACATGACAGTATTATCATCGATGGGAATGCGATTCAGTGAACTTGGTAAGGATGCCTGGACAACAGAATATAAAAAGAGAATTATTTCTCTTTAACATCACCCTTTGATATAGAGAAAATACTACGCACGACTATGTACCGAGGATTCCCTGTAGTACAGAGCGAAAGCGACATGACATTGTTAGGATATATTGGTCGATCCGAATTAAAGTATTTAATCGGTAATTACTTTTTCCTTGATGATGTATCAACTAAATGCGACCTCCACTTTGACTAACCTTCGCACTATTTTCTTCTTGTAGAGAAAGCAAAGACGCGAAACAAGGCACATGACTCGACTATAGTCAGATTCATACCCGACGAAGATGATTCAGAACAGCTGTCAAGTATATCCAGCGTCGATCACATCATCCAGGGTTCATCCGACGTGCTTGACTTTGGACCATATATTGATCAAACCCCAATCACTGTACAACCCCGACTTTATCTCGAGACTGTAATGGACATGTTTAAACAGCTGGGGTAAGATGTATACACGATCGCGGGACGTTAATTTTTTTCTCATCCACACAAGAGGTCGCAATAGATGGTGATTAAGATGATGCTTACCACCGTGTGGTCGGATATATCTCCAATATTATGTAGTCCACGCGTTATCTTGCTTGAACGACGTGGTAAACTGGTTGGTCTGGTGACCGTGAAAGATGTATTGAAATACATGGCGCACGTGGAGAACTCAGAGTCCACGAACGGCGAAGCTACCCGAGACTGTGGCGATGTGGTTGCGAATTTTGCCTCTCGTCTATTTCGAAGAGACAACCAACCAGATTACATGCGGCTGCGGAATTCATCCGATGAAAGTCATGAAATGCATACCAGTCCCCATTAAACTACTCTGTTTATAAAAAAGCCCCCACTTTATCACAACTAGTATCATACCTCCATCATTCACACCCAAAACCACCACCAACTCCTCGTTTTTTCCTTTTTTATTGGGGTATAATTCCATTATCTAATTTTACTACAATATAAATGTGTTTTTTAATCATCGCTCGCTAGAAGCCTGCCCACTCTATCGAAAAGACTTCTACTGCACTGTTCTCATCACTGTCAGTGTCGTTATCGCTTGCAGGGCTGGCAATGACATAGGTTTTCTTGACGTTCGTTGCCAATCGGCCCATGCCAATGACATCCAAGCCTGTCATGGGCTCATGCCGATCTTTAGCCGAAACTATGTAATGGCTATGGAAACGCATAGGATCACCCCGATACGCGAGATAATCGCCACCAAATTTGAGGCCGGAAGTCACGTAGAGTTGGCGCGACCACAAGTGTTCAAAAACCTTGTAACGAAGTAGCTCAGCTTTGGTGTTTAGGTATGTCCATGTTTTTCCGTTATTGCTGTCACCGATTATGGCAATGTCTTTATTATCGCGTTTTTCGGATGGATGCGCGGAGGAAACGGAAAAAATAAATCAATACAAGTTACTACATTGCTCTTATCTCTCTTACGGCCCCTTCCCTACCCACCCCCCACCCCACCGCGTTTACTTTTTGTTACGAGTAACGTAAGCTCTTCCGGAAGTAGCTGTAGTGGAAGGCCGAGAAATGCATTTTGCTGAGGCAACCGTGGCAATGTGCCAATCAATGCACCCACAATGCGATGTTGGCAACGTAATTCTTTGACGTCTATGTTGCGTGGGACGGATGAGTTTTACCTTTCCCTTGTCACATTAAAGAGGAGTTGAGTTATTTACTACCTTGAGTATCGAACACCAAAGGTTTATTACCACATAGCTTAATTCTGACAGTCATTCAAACAAAAAAGAAAACAGAGGTGGTCGTTCTACGTGACACAAGAAAGAAATAATGCTTATCACAAACAAATTTCCTGACGCGAAAATATGCGAACATGATGCCTGATGATGCGATGCACGTTGTCGGGCTATTTTTTTCTTGCTCTGTGTATGTGTAGCCTCGAATTGTCCCACACTCTGCACTTATTTACCTCTCCTCCTTTCTCTTTTGCTTCTATCTTTTTGCGTTTCACTACTCTTGCTTAGCTCTTGTTGCTCGACGCTGTCTGTACATAGTATATTCTAGTTTCCTCTGCATATTCAGCAACGTCAAGAAGCAACGACATGGTGTCAAAAACCCTTCCCAACGCTGCTTGGATGCTTGTTTTGACAAATACAAACGACTATGTCAAAGGTGCGATCATCGTGGCCTGCGTTCTACGACGACTCAGTACTCAATACCCCCTTGTCGTACTGTGTACATCGGCCGTGTCCGAAGGAGCTCAAGAACTGTTGTCAAAAGCCGGCTGCATACTCAAAAGGATCGAGCCCATACATCCACCAGGCAAGACCACCTATTTCGCCGAACGCTTTGTCGAGACTTGGACCAAACTGGCTGTTTGGAATCAGGACGAGTATGAACGGGTGGTGCTACTGGATGCCGATATGCTGCCATTACAAAACATGGACGAGCTCATGACCGTACCATTACCGGATGGTGATTATGTTGCCGCTAGTCATGCATGCACTTGTAATCCACAAAAGATTAAGGCATATCCAGCTGATTGGTAAGCGCAAAACAAAGGATAATCTGTTAGGCGACATCTATGGATTACTGATGAACTTACACTCCCTGTCATCTATAGGATACCATCCAATTGCGCATACACAAGCTCATCTGCATCCAAGAATGACTACTTCAATAGTGGGCTTATCGTGCTGACACCGTCCCAGGGTAAATTCCAGGATATCGTTGCGCGGTTGTACGGCGTTCCGGATTTGAGTATTTACCCGTTTCCCGATCAGGATTTCTTGAATGAAATCTTTGCAGGCAGATGGGTTCCGTTACCGTACATTTACAACTCGCTCAAGACCTTATCGTATGCGCACTCGGGCATGTGGAATTTGCAGGATGTCAAGAACATACATTATATTCTGACGCCAAAGCCGTGGGAGGTAAATGTGAAGCAAGAACAGGAAGCGGACGAGTCAGATCAACGGTATTATCTACAGTATCAGCTCTGGTGGGATCTCTATAACGATATTGGATTCGATACCGATACTGTCAATAAAGCTCTGTATAATGATGATCGGTGACAATCGTACAAGTCGCCCGTATAACAATGGCTCTATGTGATATGTGTGGTTCGTCATCTGAGCTAATGCGCTACGTACACATAAAAACCCTGTGCAATGTATAAACATTACGTGTGTTGTCAGTATGCGGTAATATATTCATGAACAGCGGGGGTTTATTTATCATGCAACGCGCCGCTTTTGCTCTCTTTTCCGTTACCATGCCTTCCCGAATCCCGGAAATTTCAAAAGTACGACAGCTCATTCCCCCTCTTTCGGGTGAATTGCACAAGGGCCAAGCAGGTAAATGCAAGAGCTCTCGAAATTGCGCTTCAGGATTCGTACAATCAGTGAATGACTGTTGAATTTAGGTCGCGTTGGTGTGATCGGAGGCTCAGAAGAGTAAATATTCAATAAGCTTCTTTTTTCTTCACTTCCGGGACGATTTTTGAGTAATTAATGGTCACCTATTATGCTATATGTAGCTATACAGGAGCACCTTATTTTAGTGCCATATCGGCAATGAAGCTGGTACGTTTGTGATTTAAAAGGCGGATTATGCGTTTCAAAGAGAAATTAAGCTACTGGGATTTGTAGGGTGCAGATCTATGCCACGTTTTCTGTGAGCCCGGAGCTGGCACTGTCATAAAAACCTATTCGCCAGGTATGAAAAACGAAGCGATACAAGATTGAAATACCGGACGATCATTTGTCAAAAAGGTCTATTAATACGATAGCCGTTTTATACGTTCTCTAGAGCTTATTGTACATCCATACATGCGCACGTCTGAGTAAATTTTGCATGACTTATAAATCGAGCTGGGAGAAACAACGACAGAGACTTATATTTTCTTTAGCAAAAGCTATACTTCAGTTAGCGACATTGTCTCGCGAGTAACATCGACATTCAGCCGATTACATGTTCTTGTCGTAGGCCCTGGTTTGTCGCGTGACACTGCTATGCAAGACAGTGCTAGAGAAATTATGCTAAAAGCCCGCGAAAAAAATATGGCCATCGTCGTGGATGCGGTATAGTATCTTGAACCAATCTCAGCGAATATCAAGATGTATTATGCTGCCCGTTTTTCTTATTGCGACTGTACTTTTATAAAACCTTCAGGACGGTTTGTTTCTCGTTCAACAACACCCAGAAACTGTAAAGGATTACGACAAGGCTGTACTTACACCCAACGTGGTGGAGTTTAAGCGTTTGTGCGAGTGTATGGTAGGCTATATACTTACATCTTCATCTCTTTTACAAGGCTAGGCGGAGTAGATTTGTCAAAAGAGGGAGTGGTGGCTCACAAAGGAACCGAAAAAATTAGAACATCAATGCGAAAGAACATGAACAAGATACACTGGCTGCTCAGTTGAGCAAGGCTTTCGGTGGTGTTACGATCGTTCAAAAGGGAAAGGTTGATTTGATCTCAAATGGCAAAGAAGGTAAAACAAGCATGGCGTTTTGCAGATATATATATATATATATATATATATATATATATATATGTATGTATGTACGTATTCCCCTTTTGTCTGACAGCTGTATGCGTTTACTTTGCTCTAGTCTTGCGTTGTGAAACGGAGGGTGGATTACGTCGAGTTGGCGGACAAGGAGATATCTTGTCTGGCACATTAGGCACTTTTCTTGCTTGGGGCAAACTGTATGAGGATGGTACATGGGAGTAAGTATAGCAGTAGTTGGATAGCAGTAAGTAACTAAGAGAACATACTAATCACGGCTGGTTTAGTCATGGAAACGAAGTAGATCCAAAAGATATTGCCATGCTTGCAGCTTGGGGTGCTTGCAGTATAACGCGTGACAGCTCCAGAAGGGCTTTTCAAAAATACGGGCGTGCGATGCTGACCTCGCACATGCTGGAAGAAATTGGCGCAGCCTATGATAAATTAGCCGGTGGTATGTTATCAAGCGTATTAGTCGACTATGCACGTATCTGACTCGAATGTTTGTTTTTTGTCTTTGTTACACACGGCATAGATCAAAGCAAGATATAAGCACTACTTACTTGGTTCAAAAATAAATAGCCGCATAACAAGCATAGAAAAACACCCTATATATTAAGGTTAAAGAGAGACGGAATTGCAGTAACGGAGTGAAACAAATGCCGCGAGAGTTGGATTTACGTGGGAGAATAAGGAACACACGCATAAGAGCATGCGTTTCATAGCAGAAATGTATCAGTTTTTTTTTTAAATAGCTGTTGCGAGGTTGTATTTCCATTTCGGGCCGATGTCAATTCATGGTGCAGTGGTTGTATAAAGCTACTCTGGCGTTTCCATCATTTCGTAAAGTTAGTGGCGTTTTATTTATTTATGGTTGCAAGCGGTGCGACCACACGGTATTCCGATGCAGTGTGAGACGACTAATAATTACCTTTTATAAATGGTTATTCGAAACGGATTATGTACATCCCTTCCTCAGCTTCAACTACTCAACCAGCTCTCTCTTTTACCTTACCAAATATTCACGGCATATCGCTCTGCTACTATAATGACGGGCCCAACGAACTGTCAACCCAAAGCTGCTGCATGGGTGCTTGTCCTGACCAGTACCAACGACTATGTGAAAGGTGCCATCACCGTAGCCCGAGCATTGCAACAAGTCAAGACGCAGTATCCGATTGTCGTCCTTTACACTTCCTCTGTATCCGCAGAAGCCCAAGCGCTGTTGTCAGGGGCCGGGTGTATACTCAAACAAATTGAGCCGATCCGTCCACCGGGTAAGACAAATTACTTGTATAAGCAGTTTGTCGAGACTTGGACCAAACTGGCTGTTTGGAGTCAGTACGAATATGAACGGGTGGTGCTCCTGGATGCCGATATGCTGCCTTTGAAAAACATGGACGAGTTGATGGAGGTTGTATTACCAGATGAGAGCCATATCGCTGCTTGTCATGCCTGTACCTGTAATCCACACAAGATTGAGACATATCCTGATGATTGGTACGAGTAAAGAGAAAAGGGGGATGATTCAGTCTTATTTACCAGTGGGTTGTGGGTGGGGTTATCTGTAAATAAAGAATTACCCTAGAATAGTGGGGGTGGAAATAGAGGCTGATGCAATGTGACTACGATGTGGGTTTATATGTTAGGATACCATCCAATTGCGGGCACACAGGCTCATCCTCTGGTACCAAGAACGACTATTTTAATAGTGGGCTTATGGTGCTGACGCCATCCCAGGCCACGTTTGAAAAAATTGTGACACGATTGTACGGCTCTACTGACCTGACGAATTGTCTGTTTGGCGACCAGGATTTCTTGAACGAAGTCTTTGGAAACAGGTGGGCAAAATTGCCGTACGTCTACAACTCGCTTAAGACGCTACCACACATACACTCGGAGACGTGCGACTTGCGAGATGTCAAAAATATTCATTATATCATGCAACCGAAGCCGTGGGCTGTGGACATGCAAAAAGATGCACCGGATGAAAAAGAGCAGCAGTATTATCCACAGTATCAGCTCTGGTGGGATATGTATAACAGTGCTGGTTTGTCTGATTCAATCAATAAAATAATCTATGGCTGAGATGGTCAATTTGGTATAACTTGTGAATTTATTGGATGGTTGGCACTTGAGACTTTTGCCTCTGTTACAAATAGATGCTACTTTTGTAATGATATAGATAGTGAATGTTTGCGTGCGACAACAAAATTTCAAGAGAACGGTGGTGGATAGGCTTTCTGCGGTGACTGCAGCAGCGCTGCATAAAGTTAATGTACACACGGTTAACGGGTATCAAATTATCCTTTTTGTTGCCAAAACACAACAGTAACTCTAGTGATACAGCATTCTCATTTTGTCCACGCAGTCGCGGTGATGTTACGGTTGCTGGACTTGTTATGTAATAGAAAATCTCCTGTACATATGTGCGAGTCAGTTATACTATGTAAGGTGCTTCAAATACTAGGTTCTACACGTGTTAATTGGATCATAATGCATGCTGTCCCAAATAGTTCAAATTGTCGTATATAGCCAACTTCACACACTATACACACGATGAAAAAAATGGTAGAAACAAAACTGTTTATGCAAAATGTAATGATGTGGAGAACAGGAAAATGAGTGTACACAGGAATGGGGGGAATGGACAGTGGAAAGTATACAGCGGTTATGGATTACTGCTACAGTTATACATGATTACAAATCTATAAATATTGATATTTTGCTATTGGCGTAAAGGCATTCAACACCTTCCTGCGTAACGTTTTTCAGACCATATAATTCAATCCCTGTTAGGCTTTTGGTCGCATTAAGGTGCTGGAGAGCTTCATTGGTTGCACAGTCGATGCCAGAAAGGATGATGGTGCGGATAGTCGACTGTTCTCGGAGCGTTTTTGTGAACCGTTCGAACACACCCTCATCCGTACATTCAAGGTTATTAAAGTTCATGTGATGCAGTGATGGAATTCGGGCAAGGGCTCGTAGCATTGCATCCGTGAACGAAAATGCACAATCTGATATATCGATTGTCCGTAAGTCAATGTGCTGGCATCCTTCTTGCTGTTGTCGACAGCGGTTCCCGAAGGCTTCGAACATTAAAGTGATACCATCTTCGTCTACTAGGGTGATATCGTCCAACACCAATTTCTCCAGTCTATGTAGATCCTGGATAGCAGCAAAAACGTCCGAGTCAACAAATGTACACGTCGAAAAAGAGAGTTCCTGTAGGTTGGGACAATGTCTGAGCACGTTGGGAACCACTTGTCGATTGTAATCGTCGGTAAAGGAGATCGATAGCGTTCGCAGGTTGTGGAACATGAGTGGCGTCAAAACCTGCCAATGCGCCGTCGCTGCTCCATTTATGATAGCAGACCTTGGGCATATCAAAGATAACGTCTCCAGCACATGTGCGTTTTCGACCAAATACTGTAAGTGCTCCAGTAGATCCTCATCACCCGCTAAAAAGATGGCTAAATGTCGAATTCCAGCACATCCTGTTGGCGCAAATACTTGTTGTTTCTGCTCCAGTAGTACGCTAACCATTGTGTTGAGACCCAAAGCTCTTAGGTCCGGGCAGCGATTACGTACAATCCGAGCCGCTTGTGGTACACAGTTTCGAATTGACAACTGCCGTAACCGAGGGCAACAGCGGAGCAGTTGGTCGAGTAAAGGGGCTGACATCGATTTAAAGGACACCTCCAAATCAACTAATGAATTGATGGGTTCGGTGGGGAAGCTGCCGAGTGCTTGAGCCGTGGGCGCTGTATAGCACTGTATGCATCGAAGAGCAGTCAGGTTTTGACACGTTGAAAGAACCACCCCAAGTGGCACTAGCGGGCTATCCCGATCCATGGAAAAATGTAATTCTTGCAAGGTATCCTTCAGCTGCCATAAGGCAACCATACAGCGGCCATAATTATCCAGAGTGCAAACTGTTGTATAACCCACCATTATCCGATACACCCAAATCAAGGAAAGTGAGCCATCCATATTTATCATTCATACAATATCACTTGAGATTGTGTTTCTTTTCCATCTTTGTGTATCTTTCTTTCTGAGCCTTACGTGTGAATTTCAAAGTCTTGATTTTCCTGTAGTTACCCTTCATCATCATCATAAACATTTTCTCGCAGTATTGGTTGTTGAGGTCATAAAGATCCAGTCGTATAATATGCTGACTCACGCAGGCCAAATTAGCAATGTCAAAATCCAAGGTATTTGCTGCCAAATAAGATGAAAGCTGGGTATGTGTCCAGACCTTTCCATAAGACCTGAGACGATCACGCCATTCGCGGCACACGCCGAGTGCTTGCAGTAAAGTGTGCGTTGGAAGGTAATCCATGACATGACAGGCAATATCGAAAGGCAATCTCGTAATATAGTCTATGCGTCGATCCTTCCGTGCCTTGGCCGTCTTGTAACCTTCTTGGAGTTTTGCGTGTACGTGTGAGAATTGTTCCGGCACGGCAGCTAGCCCTTGCTCATACACTTGCATGGCTTCTTGGTATTTGCTGTTTAGCGTATACAGTGAGCCGGCTCGTAGATATCCTGCAGCTGCTGTTGGTGCGTATGTAATTATTTGCTGAGCGTCCTCAAGCCCTTTGTCGATTTGCATTGTCTTGCTGTACGTTAATGCACGCATGTCGAGTAGGGCAAGTAAACTGTCGAGCATATCATGTATACCCAAAGTTGCTTTTGAAATCGCGCCTTGGTAATTTAACTGTCGTAGATCGTGGGTACATGCGTCGAATGTCGCTTTCCCGGCATTGCTTGGCAAGCAATAGCTTTCAAACCTTTTTTCACTGGCTTCATTAGAGTCAATTGCTTGCCGTTTGGATTGCTCTAGAAGCGTACCGTCGTTGCTTTTTCGCTTTGGCATTGTCCAAAACAGGCTTTTTGATTCTCGAAGCCATATAAAAATTTCACTCGAAAAGTCAGCTCTTTTCGTTAATTATCTCTGAATTCTTTCATTCACTCGCCATGTGTGCCTATCAACTGCCTTGCAATAATCTCATATTTTCAACTCTTCTCACCCTTGCAAAATATCCAAGTGCCTCATGAACATACTTTGCATACAGCTTCATGATACCTGCAGTATTATAGCAATCAGTTCTCAAAATATATACTTTCTTCTATCAGAATTGCTAGTTCGCACAAAAGTTAAACTCTCTTTCTAATGAGATCTAGCGAATCTGGAGTGATTCGTCAATTTCCAGCAGGTTATTTAACATTGGCTCAATATATAGGCTGCGTTGATGACAGCTATTCTGGGTCAATGTTATGATCTGACAACTCAAGTAAATGCTATTATTATTGAAGCTCAATCATATAGTGGTGTTCAACAACCATTAGTGAAAAAAGTTCTTCTATTCTCGAAAAAATGTACCAAACGAACTTTTGTTAGCTTGATAAAAACGAAAGAACTATCCAACGGTGTAACGCTCTAAGATAGCACATTTGATTGTTCATCAGTTTCTTTTCAAACGTCAGAATTTCCTGATCCGTGTCAGCTATTATCTTTCCCTTGCACTTTTTCTAATTATTGTAAGTTCCCGATAAAGCGGTAAGGTGAGAAAAACTTGACACCAGGATTTTGCGTCCAGAACGTTGGGTCATGGCATTGATTGATGTGGAGCAAGGAAAAAAATCGTGCTCAAGGTGCAGCGTTACAAAAATAAAGTCAGCTTATGCACTGTATGCGCATAGCGCACACAGACCAAAATCGTATAGCCATGAATATTCGCTAGATTCGTATGCTTAATATACCGTCTCCCCTCATTTCTTAAAAGCCATGATATTGGTAATGGCAGTAGTAGTACGTGCTGTGAACTCTTCATTCGGGCTTCTGGGCACTATTTTTTCGCAACAGGATAGTTTGAGTGAACGAATTAGGTTTTCGACGCATCCGATCACACGAAGAAGAACACAAGACAGCAGTTGACAAAGTAAATAAGTCTTGTGTTGTTTCCAGGCATGCAATATATTTGGGCTGTTATTCAAATAAAAGATAAAATAACGCCGTGTCTCTTGGTGTTTTTAAGTATCTGAGGGAAGAACCATTCCCATGGCATCATCAGTATGTATCACACCAATGCAAAACAAGCTCGCTGAAGATAACTTGATTACGTGTATATCGTTTGAAGTTTTGATAAACCGACTCGGAGATATCTGCTTGCTATGGCAGATACCCGTAGCAGAAGAAAATCAAACGAATCCAATATAGAATCTACTTTGCAAATCTAATGTATCATGAAAGATGTAGATGCCTTGGCATGATTGTGCTCTCTTCATGGAATGAATGAAGAAGTGTCGATATGTCCTCCTATATGTTGGTATTAGTCGATCATAGAAAAACTGATATACTGAAAATGATACGTTTTCTATGATACCTAACGAATTAATAAGTTGATTCGAATACATCTAAAAATACATACTTACTATACTTTGTTGCTGTGATCATATATAGCAAAAGGCTAAACGATAATTTTCCTCCTAAGACTTTCTTGATAAAAAACTGTTTGGACAAACAATCAGTATAATGCTTTTCAAATCGTGTTTAAGGATGAAAGCCTGTGCTATGGATACTTCAAGATAGAAGAAAGAGTACCTTATTCATAGATCAACAGATACACTGTTGCGTGACTTTGTAGCATCTGAATGACCAGATCAGACATGTATATACAAATACATTTCTTGTTATACAATTGCTATTATGATATGACAAAAGGCACGCAAAAATAGTGGATGAGTTATGCAACAACAATGTTGGCAAGAATCCGAAGGAACACATTGCGGTCGTACTTATCTGCAAATCAATATACCAAAACATTCATGTTTGAGCGGATATTTTTGTAGTTTTACTATATGTAATCCCTTTTTCTCTGAAGAGGAGAAAATCGAAGCACATAGAGAGATGACATTATTCAAGTCGACCATCATTCAGCTAATGATAAGTCTACTGCTAAGACGCTTGATCATTGTGACCAACATGTTTCATCAGAAATATATACAATAAACGTCCAAAACATTTCACACACTGAAATGAGTATTGATCTATCGGCGAAGAATGTAGTATGTATCAGCAGGATTACATTATCCGTTTATTGTCACCTGCTCTACATACAGAAAAAGCTTTTCCTTTATGCTAGAAGGACCCCTTTCAAGGACCCCCGTTTTCGTCAATACGCTGACGAAGATTCTGAATGGAAAGAATAAGAAAACTGTGCTACACTTTTTACATATCAAGGAAAATTAACTATTATTGATGGTAATGATGATGCCAAGTACAGCAAGATCGTTATTGTTCGTAAAAAATCACGGTTAAACCATGTTCATCAGCTAATACTTTACGGGTCCAAGACTATCGAAACAAAAAAAGAAAAATTGTGGGAAATGGGTACAGGGGAAAGTGCGGGGTTAGAGTTGAAGATGATAATCACTCTGATTGTCTGATTCTTTAACAAAAGAGGGGAGGAGGCGTGTGTAATAACGCGTGTAACTGTTTTTTTTTGCTGCAGTTGTGCAGAAAAGAAGTACGCCATGTGTTGCTACACAAAATACAACGTTGCGAAGAAGGTTAAACAACTACTGTATAGGTAATACATGCACCTTAATTCCCCGGTTTCACGATAGCTGTGTGCTTCCCACCATATTGACGCGACCAACTGCATACGGAGCTACTGAAAAATCATCTTAAAGATCGAAAATTCTTATTGTTTTCTACATCAATTATATAGACGCTAATATAATCGCTTTTATAGATTGAAAAGAACTTCCTCATGTGCACCGTGGAGCCGATGACGATAATCATCCTTGGCATTGATGGATCTGTTCATCTACTATGCAATGTCTGAGTACGAGTATGTCTGTCTGCGAATCAAATATATCGAGAATAGGCAGCTTAAGACGAACGCGACCAGACCGATACTGTGGTTCACTAAAAGCACATGATTAATTTTGTTATGCTGAATCAGGTAGGTTGTTAGATTGTAATACACTATACACACAAAACTCACTTGGGTAAACCATGTCAGATTTGGACAAATTGCTCACGAATAGTAATGATTAAGTCTTGAATAGGCGGTTTATTAAAACCGACAATAATATCATCAGGTAGAAAAATTCTATAACTACTAGCTAAATAAGATATTGTAAGAAGGAAACATACGGATATAGAAAAATAGAGAGACAGCTAAAAACTTTGGGGGGAGAGTATGATAGAGGAGATGGGAGGAAGATTACTAAAAATAGTGATTATTACTCCTTCCTGTTAGTCTCGATAATGGCTTGCTCGACATGATAATCGCCTTTGGCTTCGGCATCCTTGTTGTCAACCATAATCTCGCCAGTTTCGTCAATATAGTTCTTTGCATTCTCAAGGGCCAGGTCACCGACCTCCCATTCTCCGGCCTCTGCTTTACGAATCGCAGACTTTTTCTCGTCAAAGTAGAGGTACACAAGGAAAGCAATGACAAGGAGCCAGAACAGGATGTAACTGAGGATCGTTCCGTAGGTAGCCGTGTTGTTCCAGCCCAAGATCGAATTAAATATTTGGTAGCCACCAGTAGTACCGTCATTGTTCTCAGGATTGCCCCACGAGACATGCCAGATGGCTGTAGAGACCTTGTATGGAATGACATCGCCACCTTCTTCGGCAGATTCGCCACCAATGACTTTATTCCACTCATACTGCTCGATAAAACCGATTGCTCGTGACATAAGACCAGCGGCTACGAGGTATAAGATGATTGTTGAAATGACGAAAAACCATCTGAGGCGTACTAGACTGCCACCACGGTAAATGAGAAAACCAACGAGAACACCACAGAGAAGGCCCATGGCCACTGGAAGCGGGATCGATTTTGCTGAGGCGTTCAACGAGATCTAAAATTACAAGAAAGCCAATGAACATACAATTGACAGCCACACAATCACATAATTCTTGTATCGACTTACACCACCAATAAATACGACAGCTTCAAGACCTTCTCTAAGAACTGTAATAAACGGCAGAGCAAAGAACGAGTACTTTTGGATCTTGCCCGAGATACCCTTGGCCTCATCTTTACTCTCAATGGCCTTGGCAATTTTAACCTTCCATTCCTCTTGCATACGTTCGGTCTTGAGCATGGCTAAGCCCATGGCAGTGATGAGAATGACGGCGATAAGGCAAAATGCAGCTTCCCACAGTTGCTCGGTACTGCCCCAGAGGTTAGACAACACCGTGTACCAGACGGCGATAAAAGCGGCACCGATAGCAGCGCAAATGGCAAAGCCGATGAGCGTGCCCATCCAAACTTGTTTGCGCAGCCGCTTGTAAACTGGCGACTGCGTGTCGAAAATGCGTCGAAGGAACGACAGCAACACCGATACAATGATGGCGGCTTCAGTGACTTCACGGAAAATGATAAAGAAGATGGGCACATAAAAAACGTCCTGGGAGCCCATGGTCTGTAATGGGCATCAATTGCACCGAGTGCTGGTAGAAGAAAAAAAGGTGAAAGAAGGATGATGTTAAAAAAACAAACGGAACAGAGTTTTTTTTCCTGTTTCCTTCTGTATATGCCGCTGGACGGGATCAATTTCTTCGTGTAACTTGGGCCACGATTCTCATGCAGATCAGGGCGTGCATCATCGCCCCTCGAGAATGATCAAATATGTACTACTAGATGGTCAAGCCACAGATAATAGCTTAATATATCGTAGCAAAACATTTTTTTTATCTGCACGAAGCTCATTTTAGCTCAAATCTCACTGAGACGCCATCAACACCTGGTTTTTTATTACTTATTGATCACGACATCCTTCCCACCACTTCCCTCCACCCCTCCCCAAAAAAAACGTGTCCATAAATTAAGTTCTTCTTTGTGAGCGGTTAACTTCTTTCATTTCTTTCGTTGCTTCCTCCCCGCACTTGTCCAATGTATTTGCTTAAGTCCTTTGGGGCTGCTTCTCTTCTAGCTGCTACCGTCGCGAACGCTGCCCAAGTCGTGCTCAACTGGGATATTACCTACACTAATGCTAATCCTGATGGTCTACAAGAACGTCGTGTGATCGGTGTTAATGGACAATGGCCGTAAGTAAAGAGTACTTCTTCCACTATCACTACCTTCCACTACTTCTTTTCCTTGCAAAACGTAAACAAAAATATGCTCATGTGCTGAAGAATTTGATCCTTAATAGGCCACCACCAGTGGAAGCTACCATCAACGACACCTTGGTCATCAATGTACATAATTCGCTAGACGTGCCAACCGCTGTGCACTCACACGGCATGTTCCAAAACAATACCGCCTACATGGACGGACCCTCGATGGTAACCCAATGGTAAGTCCTACCTTGCCTTTCTGATACTGCATGCATGGCGTAAAAGAATAACCGGATGATTTGTTATGTACAGTCCCATTCCACCGGGCCACGATTTCACCTATGAGTTTAATATCACCCAGCACGGCACTTATTGGATCCACAGCCATTACATGGTAATGATAATTTACTAGCTTACCATGGTTCAAGCAACAGATATGTACTTGTGTTTTGACCTCTCTTTTTCATTTTGTGTAAATCATACAGGGTCAATACATGGATGGTTTCCGAACGCCGTTAATTCTCCATAATACAGTTGAAACCTACCAGTATGATTATGACCGAACTGTCACACTAGTTGGTAATGGGCTATTCCTATCCCCAAGAATTTCTGCATATAAGGCACTTATTTATTTTCTTCGTTTATCTACCCCTTTAATCCTTCCTCAACAGACTGGTACCACGCTGAGAGCACCGAGGGTTTGGCTACCTTTTTGAACGAATACAACCCTACTGGGGCTGAACGTAAGTCAACCTAATACACAATATTCTTCATCACCTATTAATACGACGCATAAAGAAAGCTCAACTTCTTGGTTTCACACGTTTTCTCTCTTAAATATATAGCAATTCCTGACTCTGGTCTTATCATGGACAATGCAAATGCGAGCCTCACATTTACTCCAGGGAAAACATACCGTCTTCGTTTGATTAATATGTCTGGATTCGTTACGTACCACTACAGCATTGATAATCACACTCTGGATGTGATCGAAGTAGACGGTGTCGAAGTGCAGCGTCAGCCAATGGACATGGTATCGCTCACTGCTGCACAACGTGTATCTGTTCTTGTGACCGCAAAGAATGATACGTCAATGAATTACTACATGCATGCTGATATGGATACTGAAATGCTTGACTCATTACCAGATACTCTGCAGTATAGTAAGTAAACCGCTACTTTAGAACAACAATAGCTTTTCATTCACTATATACACCTGCTTTCTCGCATAGTTTTTACTCATCATATGGCTATAACATCTAGATATATCTATACCCATTTTCTATGACCAGACTCATACCAACTTTGGGGCTATACAAAACATCGCATTCAACAATACATCCTTTGATGATACTATTTTGCAACCAGTCGAGGTACTCGCTGCTGTGGAGCCAGATGTCTCAATTAACCTTGAGATCAATTTCGATGTCACCACAGACGGTATCAATCGAGGAATGTTTAATGATTTGCCGTATCTACCCCCCAAGGTTCCTACATTGAATACATTGTTTTCCGAAGGCCAATACCCGTTAAGCTCTGAAGTTTACGGCCCGCAGACAGGTGTGCATATCCTGAAGCATCTCGATATGGTTCAGCTAGTACTTAATAATAAGGACGGAAACGACCATCCATGTAAGTTACCTCTAATTTCTTTCCCTCTTAAATGATATTTCTGTACCTTTTTCAAAAAAAGCTTGATGGAAGACGACTCGATTAAAATAAGAATATCGTATTACTAGTCCATTTGCACGGCCACGTATTCCAAGTTGTTGGACGTGGGGATGGCTATTACGATAATAACTCGTCAATTACTTTAAATACCACCAATCCGATGCGTCGTGATACGATCAGAGTGCCCGGAGAAGGTTATACTATTATTCGCTTCCGTGCAGATAATCCTGGTGTCTGGGTAATAATTTTAATACAATAATCTGCTAGCCAATAACGAAGCAAGCTTGACTGATACTGTAATGTTTAGTTCTTTCATTGTCACATTGAGTGGCACTTGGAATCTGGTCTTGCAGTGACCTTAGTTGAAGCACCCGATGTAGCTCAGCAGCGCATGACATTGCCTTCTTCTATGAGTGAAATGTGTACCGCTGGTGGTATTCCTGCGACAGGAAATGCGGCGGGCAAGAAAGGACTGGATTTATCGGGAGCACCAAGCGGTGTCACATTGATTTACGATGGCTTTACTGCTCGCGGCAAAGGTGCCATGGCTGGTTGTATCATCGCTGCATTGCTTGGCATCGCGACGATTGTGTGGTTTGCACACGCCGATCCACAAAAGGAAGCACGAGCCATTGTCGAAAGCAAACATATGCAGTAATCATATATCATAGCTCAAAGTGAACAGCCTCTTTTAATAGCAAACCTTTGTCTTTTAGTTTTCTTGACTCTCCCTCGTAGAAGTGTGATTTATATCAGTATATCCATATCACTATTAAATAATAATATATACATTCCTTTTTAAAGTTCAGTTACGGAGATTCAAGGAATTAAAGGGGTTGATGGTGTGGGGTCGTCTAGGGGTAGGGAATACAGCTTAGCAACGATGATGCCAGCCGTTGGCTGGATGTTCTCATAGCTGCGCTGCTGATGTACGTATCGAGTGCATATCCGATATGCAATGTCCATCATGATCTTCTGCGGTATCAATGAAAAACGGAATGTGGCTTTTCTCGGAATTCCAGCTTGTTGTTTCTGGGAAGTTGTTGTAACCGGTTATATTTTTTTTTATAGAGCTATACCATGTGAGAAGGTAATGATCAATCAGAATACCGTTTTGCTGGTTGCCTTAGCAACAAATGATCAGCAAGTAGTAACTACATTATAATAAAGCACCGTAACGTAGTAACAACAAAGTGGGTAGTATGTCATATTTAGCTTCGTGCATCGCCATATTAGTTCTTTTCCTGTTTGTAATCAAGCGAAATCAATACCTATTTGAGCTCTTCTTTGTTGGGTCAATCAAGTTTACTCACGTTTTGTTGAACAAGCACACACTTTTTTCCGGGGACGGATTATTCGTGTGTTTGTGATCATTACGTATGTTTTCCAGGGTCCATTTTGTTGATTTGGGCCCCGGTCGAGAAGGGTTCGGATTACGTAAGGCCCAGTTTGGCTACGGAGTAGGATCGTGCATATTCTTTCACTCCAAAAAAGTGGAGACCTGTATAATACAAGGCGTATGCATGCATGACAGCTTTTTTCTAACTTTTATATATTCTACCGTGTCTTTCTTGGTTCACTATTGTACCTCCGTATCTTCCCCTCTTAACTTGGAACGAAAGATGCCATGACAAAAAAGATGGGATGAAATGCGGGTCCTAAATGCACAACGAACCCCGCCCTTTTTTTTTTTGGTCAGCGCGGATATGTTCTGAGTTAGGCACCGAAAAGGGTTCATAAGGGTCATCGTCGCTGTATTTTCCGACGGTGGGGCGTAGGTAATTGGCTCTGGATTGCACCCATTCCCGAAACATTGTCGACCTGCCTTCCCATTATAATCTTCCCTCCTCCACTCGTTTTTTTTATTCTCTTTTTTTCTCATAAAAAGGGTCAAGGCAAAAGAAGAGCCCGCCAAGAATAAAAACACAAGCCTTTTCCTTTATCTCCTCCTGCTTCTATAGGAAACCAAAAGCACTTCCAGCTCCAGCTGCCCCACGCACACTCCCACACATAAGCGCACCTCCATTCACACCCACATACCAACCAACGTTGCACACCCACCACTCGTTTAGTATTGTGACTCTATATTTTAAATATGACTGATGCACTGTTTCAAAACCTGGAGCGAGACTTTCTGCTGTCCAAGGAAAAACTCGCCCCCATTGTCAGTGGTTTCGCCAACGAGTACAAGCACGGCCTCAAGACCCCCTCAAGGGGCCTTGCCACCATGATTCCGTCCTTCGTCACAAAGTTGCCCAAGGGAAACGAAACAGGGTCCTTTTTATCGCTTGATCTTGGAGGAACCAACTTGCGCATTTCTGCTGTCGAGCTGCTCGGCAATGGTCAGGTCCGTGTCCTGGAACTGAAGCAATCGCCCTCGCAAGAACTCAAAACGGGCGCTGGTGCTGCATTCTTTGACTGGATTGCCGATGCTGTAAAGGAGCTGATTACCGTCAAGGCACCCCACCTTTTCACCGAGGCACAGGTACGCGGTGAAGTAACCTTGTCCTTGGGTGTATGCTGGAGTTTCCCCGTAGAGTGAGTATTCAGGTAAAAAAAATATTAGAAAATTAGCAAGGAAGGCGTTGGATCTAATTTAGGCTTTTCCTTTGATAATCATAGTCAGTCGGCTGTGGATCGAGGCGTGATCCTTCGAATGGGCAAAGGCTTTACCCTTCAAGAAACAGAGGGTCATGATCTGGCTGATATGTTTCAACAAGCTTTCGAGCGCAAGGTTTGTGCATACAGATTTTCATCTTGAAAGATAGACAGAGAGAGGGTAGCGTGTGGAAATGTGAAATGCGTGAGAAATGAGTCGAGTATCAATACTGATCTGACATTCGATCTTTGCTGTTAAAAGTCATTGAACGTTAAAGTGCGGGCCATCTTGAACGACACAGTGGGCACCCTGGTTGCACATGCCTATAGCAATCCAAAGGCCCGTATTGGACTGATCTATGCTACCGGCATCAACAGTGCCTACCCTGAAAAGGTAGAGGCCATCGAAAAGATGGACTCTGCTGTACGGAACAAGTATCCTCCAGGCACAGAAATGCTTATCAACGCCGAAATAGATATTTTCGGAAATGAAAGCTATCTGCCGCTGACAAAGTATGACCTGGCACTGGATGCCAGCCACAACCAACCCAAATTCCAAATTTACGAAAAGATGGTGTCAGGTGCCTACCTGGGCGAGCTGGTTCGTCTGATTGCAATTGATTTTATCAAGGCCGACCTGCTGTTTGGCGGCGTGGTGCCCGAGGGTCTGGAAGAGCTTTGGTCATTCCCAACGGCCTACATGAGCGCACTGGAAGCAGAAGCTGACTCGTTGAACCGTGAAAAGGGTATGGAGATTCTGAGCAATTTCCACTTTCTGCACATGCCCACTCTGCAGGATATGGCCATTCTGACCCGCATTTGCCGCATTGTTGCAACTCGTAGCGCTTATTTGGCTTCTGTCGCCATCGCATCCTTGATTCAACAGCAGCAGTTGCTGGACCAGCCTGAAATTGTCGTTGGTATCACCGGATCCACTTACGAGTTCTATCCCCACATGGCCGATCGTTTACGGTGCGCTCTGCGCGAATGGTTTGGTGCCGATGTGACGGATAAGATCAAGCTTGAAATCGCTAGAGACGGCGGAAGCATTGGCGGTGCCTTGATTGCTATGCTTTGCCGTGATTAGATGCATGTATGATCTATAATATTACCCTCCTCCAAATTTTTCTTTGTAGTCCTGTTCTCGTCAAGCTCCTCCTGTTTTCCCCTCTGTATTGTCCCTTCTTATTTCATCATTCATGTAGTACTATTCTGTAGATAAACTTTACTCATTCTCCTCCCCACATGCTCTTCAAACCATCAAAAGAACTGTATGCTGTTCTGTTTACACACTTTTGTTGGATGCTCTGTTTAAGTGATGTGCGTCCCTGGATATGCATGCCTTGTATATTGTGATGGCAATGTCATAAAAGGAAGTTGTGTGCGTGCTACATACTTTTTAGACATTATTATTAGGATTCATGCTGACCCGAGAGCAAAGAGAAAAGCAAAACTACAAGGCTATTACAGGGATGGGGAAGATGTCTATACATGTAAGAAACAAGAAAAACTAAAGTAGGTAAAGGGGCGGGGGTATATGGCAAGAGATTATTTCGATCGGCCCGTAGAATAGAGAAGATGTCCTATGTGCGGCCGTGTCTTTGACTTTGAAGATTCATTGGATCTGTGCGAGCTTGTACTGGGCGGATGATGATGGTTTATAACATGATCGAGACTGCTGCTCTTCCGATGCATATTCCGTGGCCGCTTTTGCTTTTGAATGAGAACTTCATCATAGACGCCAGAATCCATGCGCCATACCTTGATACAGCCCGTGTCATTTGCGGAAACAATAATCTGCCCGTCTGGATAACTGTACTTACCCCGCAGTTCGCCCCACCACTCCTCTTTTTCTTCCTCCTGCTCCTCCGGTCTGATGCCGTCATCGTCTTCATCGCTGCTGAGCTGATCATTCTGCGTGAGGCATAAGCGGTGCATCCCAAAATCAGTGCCCGAGAATGAACGTCGCATCAAGCGAATCTCTTCATGGTTCTTGGCCTTCCATCGGCGCTGACGAAGATCTTCAAGGGCTGGATCAATCGGGGTATGGTTATAAATGGTATCACGTCCGGTTCTAGCTAAAGCTTGCCGTGTTCGTGTTGGTGCAAACGTGGCAACTGTGGCAACATGTTGATGCGCTTCAAAGTATTCACTATGACTACGTAACTTGTCGGTTTGTTTCTCGCTGTTGCGCTTAAGCCATCCAGGCACACGCGTCGAACTTGGTGTGGATGTGTGGTGCTGTTGACCATTGGCAACATTGCTGCCACCAGCACTCGTCCGAAAATGCTCGTCGTCGTTTGCATCGAACTCGCCGAGCGCTACTTCAGTTCCTTGCCAATGATGGAATGGTGAATACATGATTGGCTCTGTCACCCAGATATATACATTGCCATCCTCAGATCCGCTCACAATATTCCGTCCATCATCACTAACAGTATTTACAAGTCAATAATGCTGGGCCTTTCTTAGTTTGACATGTGTAACACAATGTGTACCTGAATGTGGCACGAATTTGCATTGAATGGTTGTGCGCGCCTTTGTATTTGTACATGAGACTCTTGTCCCGCATGTTATATAAACGCGTCCTTGAATCGTTGCTTGTGATGAGCATCTTTTCGTCACCTGGAAGCAAGCCCGGCATAGCTTCAATACCAGTAATCTTGCGGCCCTTTTTCGACGTACGCTTGCTAAACCTTATATTGATTTGTGTGTTGTATCGAAGACCTTGCGTCTCGTAGAAAAAGCATTGGCCTATCTGTGATCCAGCACATGCGGTCTTGCCATCCAGTGTGAATCCAATGGCCGTTATTAGGTTTCCATTCGGCACTTCGTTCCAAAATGCCACTTTTTTATCCGAAATGTTCCACAACCGTAATCTGCTATCAAGTGATCCAGATAGAAAGAAGCAGTCATCCTATGAAATCCGATATAAAAGGGTTAATATGTGCGTCGTCAAGAGTCGTTCTACCGTGATGTTTTCTCTCCGTAGGAAATACAAGATATGTACCTTGGGATGGAAGCACACAGATGTAACAATGTCCAGATGGGGAAACACACCTAAGCATTCCTCCCTTGACACATGCCACAACCTTACAGTCTTATCCATTGAAGCCGAGATAATGAAATTGTTCTAGAAGCAATGATGTTAGCATTGATTTTGGAGACATTATTGTAATCCCTTCCTTTGTTTTCTTTTTCCTTCGTACCCTTGACCAGCTAATATCAAGAACATCCGCAAGATGACCGCGATACTCGCGTAGGGGAGTATCCTCAAACACATGGATCGTTTCTTTTTCCTCGCTATCCTCCCCATTGTATGCGTGATCTAGCACTTTCCATACATGAATGTTGCAGAATTGTCCAGCCGAAGCCATGTATTTCCCATCCTTGCTAAACATCATTGTCCATGTTGCACCATGTGCGAAGCTCTGACTATGAGAGTGCTCCTGGGTATCATGTGAAGGTCGTCTAGCCTGACTGCTGTTTATTGATCGAGGTAAAAGTGTGAGGGTCTGAGCCAAACACAATCGAGAGAGCTCATGGTTGGATTTGTTCTTGGACTTGACCTTCAAAAAACGAAGAGGATACATGGTCCGCTTTAGCATTAAATCCATAAGTAGCGAAGGGATTCTTGCTGTTTATTTTCTCTTACCTTAACAGGCAGCCCAATATGAGGAAAGTGATCGCGAAGGGTGCCAAGTGCATTTGGCATGTGTAGCGTGCCTGACCGACTCGACTCTGTGCTATTCCGCCCAGCTATGGATTCTGATGATGATGTTGTCCCCGTACTGTGTTCTGATACATCATCCTCGTCCGCCGCTATTGTATCAGGGTCATCCTCGTCTTTTGTAGAAGATTCATTCGTCTTTTTTCGCCGACGAAGACCAATTCGCTCCAGAAAACTCTTTTTCCCCTTTTTATCGCTACTGCAATCATTCTTTAAAAATAAGCATAGCCACTCATCTTTCTGTCTATAGATTGTGTGTGTGCAATATATTGCTAGGGAAATTAAAAGACTTACCCCGTATGCTCAGCCTGACGAGATTCGTTACTTTTGTTATTATTATTATTATTATTTCCCGTGCTCATCATACTGAGTTTACTCTTTTGCGATCGAAGCGTACGTGATGATGATGATGGTGGTGGTGCTTGCAACGGCATAGTTATTTCCAACGAAGGTTGTGCCTGTTGTTGATGATGTCGTGGCGGTTCATTTGATAGCGTTGCCTGTTGTGCGTTTGTCGTTGCCGTTGTATCAAGATTGGTACCGCTACTGTTGTCACCCCATGAAGCTGAAGAAAAGATAATTGCCAAACAAACAAAACGGAGGATTTAAATTTCAGCTTGGCGAGTACAATTTGAAATTATGATAGAAGGATATGATAGAGGAAACATACATACGACTTTCAGACGTTCGCCAATCAGGACCGACGGTAATCGAATTACGATGTAATCGATGTGGTGCAGTAGTAACAACTGCACTGCTGCTAGTGCTATCTGTTGTATGCTTTCGAACCATGGTGGCGGGAGCGTTGATGGTGGCAGTGTTGTTCAACTGGTGTTTTTTAACGTCTTGCTGTTGCTTCTGTTTTTGGGAGTCAGGAACAGGCGTGAGCGTGACCGTACTGTTCTTTGCATCGTAAAACGTGCCATCATCAGAACTGTACTCCATGTTTCGAGGCCGGGTAAAAAAACACGGGCAACAGATTGATCCGCACAGGCGGTATGCAGCCCTATTTAAAGTGTTCTCGTGCTCAAGAAAAGGCCGCCCACTCAAGCACACATTATCTGCAACGTCGTACAGAAACTCAATATGTGACCCTGTCTCAGCCTGACTGACCGCACGGTGTTTACGCTTTCATAATCTAGCAGAAGTTTATAGCCTCCTCCATATTCCGAATAGACGATCATACATACATCAAAAGAAAGGAATTGGGAGGCAGCTGCTATGACTAACGATATGATTCAATGGTATATATCCTGGTTGATGATCTTTATTGCAACAAGCGATGGCAAAATATTATATGATGATGTATGATATTCAAGAAAGTGATAGCAGCACACATAGTAGAATTAGATAAGCAATATGTAGCGGTGAGAATTCTATTTCTCGTCAGCTTCGTTCTCATCAGGCTCATTCTCGTTCTCATCGGGCTCGTTCTCGTCCCGTTCTCCTCGCTTGGCTAAGCTGCGCTTGCGCTTGCCGTTATCGTTCTCGTCCTTTTCGTTTTCTTCTGGCTCGTTGTCCTTTTCATCAGCTTCATGTTCGTTCTCGTCCCGTTCTGCTCGCTTGGCCAAGCTGCGCTTGCGCTTGCCATTATCGACTTCGTTTTTTTCGATTTCCTTTGGTTCGTTTTCCTTTGGTTCGTTTTCCTTTGGTTCGTTTTCCTTTGGTTCGTTTTCCTTCTGTTCGTTTTCCTTCTGTTCGTTTTCCTTCTGTTCGTTTTCGTTTTCCTTTGGCTCATCTCTCTTTGTAAGGCTGAGTATATTTCGTCGCACCACGTTCATCGCGCTAGCAGCCTCGACCGAGCCGTCTGTATATGGATTGTTTGCTACACCAGGTTCTCTCGGGCTAATGCTAGGTTCCCTCGAGGCAACATTAGGAGCATAATCAGCTTGGACGGTAGAAGCAATGGCAGCGATTGCAGAAAATGTTAGGATAGCTCCGAAACGCATTTTGAGAGATTTCACTGAAAGATATGGTTGTAAGTAGTGGAGATGATGGTCTACTGAGTATCTGGGACTCTTTTGAGCCCTTTTATATACAAGACGGATGCGGTTGCTTTCCTCAAAAAGTACATACGCCCATCTGCCACCATTCCACTTTTATGGTGCTATATAGCTGATTCATTACATTGAATTATTCTTCGTGTTTAGTAGGGTTTAGAGTCAAAGTATTACAACCCCTTCCTACCCCTTAAATCTTTGCTAGATAAAAAAGAGTAAGAATAAAAATTATGCTTGCCCGGTGCTCATTAGTAAATGAAACTAAAATCAACACGGAGGTAACATTGCCCTGTGCACATTTGTACAGCTTACTTTACATCTACACGCACTTCGCTTTGTTATCTAATTGTCGCGAGTTATACAATGAATCACATTCTTCCCTGAACTTACTGTTCGCCATTGAAAAACGAAGGAATGATGCTGTTAAGTTCAATCAGGAACTCCAACAACATAGCAGCAGTGATTGCCCGCATATTGTTGACATAGTCAACAAAACAGCTCAGCAGACATCATGTATTTGAAACATTCCAATAGGCGGCTGATCATGAACCAGTATACTATGTACGCAGGGTGCTGCACATGATTGTTTATCAAAGTGATCTTTCTTTGTCCAAGTCTCCAAGCGTAAAGTGCTACAACTTCAACCAAGTCATAACATTCAACATCATACTATATGCATGCTCCCCTTTGAAGAAGCGTTGTATCGCGGAATATAGCATCATGTACTCCTTCTGTTCCTCCTGGTGCTAGGTTATTATTACATATAATGCATCTATGTTTCTTTCGCTGTTGTTGTAAAGTCTTTTTTTATTCTTTTTGCACATCGATTGTTCTTTTTTCTTATCACTATGGTACAAATAAATAGCGCCCATTAACGTTATAAACATATAGAATATCGCCATCATCAAGGAAAATGAGATGGCAATATTGAGAATTTCTTTTTGGATGCTATTACTAACCATAATAATAAAGCAGCAGCACACGCATTCATAGAAATAATTTTCGGTGAGAAGCGTCGCGTACATATGTACATAAAGTTTGTTGTAAAAACTTGCATGTAAACCGTGATCGACCATCGCCTAAGTTATGGAAGCGCTACTAAGCATTCCATTAAGCGGCATTATAGTCGTATCTTTAGCTATCTGTCTTATCATGTACATACCGAGAATACATTTCCAGATCGACTCTTCCAACCTTTCCTACCACTTCAGGCTTCGATAAGCATCGAGGGGACGAACAAAAAAAGGGTTGAAAAAACATGCTTATGACAATTGACACGGGCCGACAACAGATTTGCTACTACATCTCAACCTCCTGGTTTCAGCATACTACGTACCTATATGTTTATAATTTCTATAGAGCTTCGACACCGGTACGTAATGGATTTCTTTGCGTAATGGTGATATAATAATTTAAGGTTGCTATTCATTTAAACACGTTTCGAACGCATATTTAAAATTAAACATCTATGGGATTGATGATATAATAAGAAGGAATTTACAAGTGATAATACTTTAAAAAGATGAGAAAAGAGGTAGGACGACGTGAGGTATTGTGTGCTTTGAAGTGCAATAGCGATTGCCATCTAACATTAACCTCTCTATTCTCCTTCTGTAAGACGGCTATCCTTCTTACCGCAAACTTACGATCTACTGTATATAAGTCGTTTGTTTTGTGATCGCAGCTTCTGTTGCTAAAAAGCGAAAAACTTTATCTGTTCGCATTCTGTATACTGCTTATCAATAATGATATATTGACAGCAAAGTTAGCTATGTAAAGTTACATACGCAATGATGTTGAGCAAAATAGAACTCGCAGCATCTTTGTAATAATATTATTTATGATAAGACATCGAAACAGAAATAATAATAAACGCGTATGTATTATATTAAGGAGAAATTTCACAATGCGATAATCTTTTAAATTATGATAAAGGTATTGCTTTCTAAAATAAAAACGAATTACGGCTAATACTACTCAACAATAATGCTGTAAAAAATCATTATAAAATTATATATAGGATCATTAAAGTACGCCCGTATGGACTTTACTGAGGTGCTAGTCAGGTTCGTTTTCGTCAATTTAATTTTCGTCGCGTTCATTTTCGTCACGTTCATTTTCGCCACGTTCATGCTCGTCGCGCTCATTTTCGCCACGTTCGTTTTCGTCGCGCTCATTTTCGCCACGTTCATGCTCGTCGCGCTCATTCTCGTCACGTTCATTTTCGTCTCGCTCGTTCTCGTCGCGTTCATATCGCCTCTTTGCAAAGCTGAGTCTGTTTTTCTTCACAGCTTTGAGCGCAACAGCAACCTTCGCGGGATAGACGACCTTTTGGAAACCATTGGTATCCACAAGCTTGTTCTGGTGGGAAGCAGTGCCAGTCGGATTACCGCCACCGCAAATTCCTCCTTTGCCAAATAGGGCCGGAGTGCCTTCTTCAACGCGAGATTGACCATTGCCAGTCATAATCTGGGCTTGGGCGGAAGCAACAACAGCAAGGGCAGAGAGTGTAAGGATGGTTCCAAAACGCATATTGAGATACTTGTAGCTGACAGTAAAGGTATCAAAATTTCTGTAAGCAGTATAATGAAAGAGGTTCACTATTTATATGTGAAGACAGGCAACACAGTGGCAGGGGAAGGATCACAGTACCCCTTCTTTCCTCCTTCAAATGAGAAAACACACACTCTACAAGATTGATATCAACAACATTTATTAAGGGTGTTCTTTAAGAGCGTTGATATGCAGTGAACATCATAGTATCCCGTAGTGAGGTGCTGTAGCTCCCTGTGAGTTACTGTAGTAAGTAATAGCAGATGTTTTAGCTCAGACGCACTTGTCAATGCAGTAAAATTGATCAAGCGCCAAATCATGCATGTTTCTTTAAATCACCAAAGAAATAGCTATATACTTTTGACTTCCTGACTATAACTGTATAACCCTTTCCAGCCCCTTGGACTAAAGGCATGGTGTGCATATCGTATAAGGGATATAGAAATTCCTTGCACACAGCATGACATACATGTTTGCTTCCAGCGGTCACCGAAACATGTTCTCAAGTTTCGTGTGCGTCTGTCTAATGAATTAGAGTGCTTTATTATTGAAATATTTTGGCGCAGCTTGAGGTAACCAAGCCGATTGAATTGCTGAGACACCGCGGACATAATGTTTTGTAGTAAAAACCTGCAAAAACGCGGATTAGTAGGGCCGCATCAATCGGATTTACAGCGAACAAAACTGTGTGCATGTCATATAGCCTTACCAATTCGTTGTACATGATGCCTTCCACCCGTTTACCGAACATCGCCGAACCAGGGTGGATCTTGACAGGCTGATTGCCGGCCACGCTTTTGTATGAGCCGTCTGGTTGCAACAGCGCGGTATTCCGAAAGAAGCCTGTCAAAAAGCATTTCAAGACCGACTCTGTCTCTGTGCCGCATGTGGTTGCTGGTGGGATATCGAGTCGCTCACAGAAACGGACCAGCTGCTCTCTGACTTCCAATGCGACTTTGACATTCCGGATATTGATGAAGTTTTCTTTACACCATTCTGCATCCCCTTTGACTTCCCAATACCCCTTGAGGACGTTTAAAAGTGTCAGATGGTCACCGTCTGGATGTAAAAACTTGCGGCGGACTTCAGCAGCTTGCTCTCGCTTGTCGGATGGCGTGAAAAAGATCGTATCAACTGACAACAAGGAGATGATGGCAACCACTTCCATTGTGCAGCCGTACTCAGCAGACTTGATCAGCACTTTAGAGAAAGCAGGATCAAGCGGGAACTCAGACATCTTGCGTCCGAGGGGAGACAGCTTGCCAGTGTCATCGATTGCACCTAATGCATACAGTTCTTCAAGTGCCCGTACCACTATGCCAAAAAAGGTCAAATGGTTATCGCTATGTATGAAACCAGACAACGATCCAGTCAAAGTTCTCGTACAACTTCGAGCTCAAGACTTACGTGATGTTCTTGAAGGTCGATCCATGTAATCGAATTCCAAAACGTTGTCGATACCGGAAGCCTTTAATGAAAGAACAGCAGCAGCAAGGTTGCAGCGTCGGATTTCTGGTACTGTGTCATCGTCAAGCTCGCGAAACGTTTGCTCTGTGTATAATCGATAGCATACACCGGCACGCTAAAATTTGATTCGTCGTCAGATTAGCTCATCTATTGCATTAATTTTGTAATGCATTTCTTCATATTCATCCACTTTTGTAGCAATACCTCTCTTCCAGCACGACCTGTGCGCTGCCATGCTGAGCTTTTTGAAATGGGATGCAATAAAAGCGATTCTACTCCAATCTTGGGGTTGAATCCTCGCATCTTTGCTAGACCACAATCCACGACATACTTGATTCCAGGTATAGTAATACTCGTTTCTGCGATATTCGTGGCCAAGATGACTTTGCGGGTATTGGCTGGTGCAGGATCGAAAACTTTTTGCTGCTGTGATGGCGGCAGGGCAGCAAACAGGGGACAGGGGAGCAATTTCTGCTGCTTTCCTCGTAGCTGTTTCGCATAGTCATTCACCAAACCTGTAAGGGTCTCAATAGCCTCCTGACCTAAAATTCTTTGCATGAGCATATTTTTAATGTGCATCAATTGGCTGCAAAACCTTAAATGTTACCTGGAAGGAAAATAAGAACATCGCCAAGCGGGTTCTTGGTATGTATCTGAAATATACTAACAAGTGCTGCGTCGAGATAGTCCGCCTGCGGTTCCTGCGTGAAGAATGTATCGACAGGATGTAATCGACCAGACACGTAAAGAATCTTTGCACTGTATGATACAGAAACACATTTGCTTAGTGTACGTTGATGTTTATGCAGCAGCAGATAAGCTCCCGCCATACTCGTACATAGCACACTCGTACAAATCAACTCATATCCTTACCCATCAAAAAACTCGCTGAACTTCTCAGCATCCAGTGTAGCACTCATCACTACAATCTTCAATTCCTCGATATCTTCGCCGTTTTGCGCCTTTTCATGTCGTATCCGCTGAATGTTCTTGACCATACCAAACAGCATATCCGTTCTTAGCGTACGTTCGTGTGCTTCGTCCAAAACAATGACTTTATATCGTAATAATAGCTCGTCCGATAATATTTCACGAAGAAGCATACCGTCGGTCAAGTATTTGATGATTGTGTGAGGGCTAGATGTATCGTCGAAACGAACCGTGTAACCAACCTAGAAACAGTTCCATAGTCATGCATGAGTCAAACTGCACAGATGATCGTCATTCAGAATAATCTATGCTTTTTACCTGCCCTCCCAACTTTGTTACAGTTTCCTCAGCGACACGCTTGGCCAAATTGACAGCAGCCACTCGTCTGGGTTGGGTAATAGCCACACCTCCAAGCTTATCCGAGATCATGCCAGCCTCCTTGATAAATTGTGGTATCTCTATAAAAGCAAATCTTCCATTAATCTTTTTAGTAATTTTTTCTCTTTACACATATCAGCACAGCAAAGAACACGTACGAGTAGTTTTGCCACTGCCAGTCTCGCCCATGACGATGACAGCTGGGTTGTCTTGAATCGCTTTCATAATAGCATCGCGACCTGATCGATCCGAAAGCGATTGTTAAGTATTAAGCTGGTAATCGTTGTAGAGTCATTTTGCTGTAAATATACCTGAGTAAATGGGCAGCTGTTTTCGAAAGTCTAGCATTTCTTTTCTTTTTGCTTTAATGTGCGCACGATCGGCTTTATTACTCTTGTCGTTATGTTTATAATAGTTGTTATGCTTTTGCTTCTTTGGCGATCGTTCTGTGATCGTGGAAGCTTGTGCAAAATCTGAGAGCTTTATATCTTGTGCCGAAGCATCGTTCTCCTGAAAAGTGACTACTCGTTTCATTATCGTAGGATCGGCGTCGAGATCGTACAGAAAAATAAAAGAAAAAAAAAGACGCTTTAATGATTTTTCTACAAGAAGTAGTTGAGTTCGAAATGGCCGAGGCTGCTACATAAACGTGTGACAGAAATAGCCTAAAGTCATCTCTGGGGTAACCTTACAGAAATATATGCTAGGTCCAACATTATTTCATGGTTTTACTTCGAGTATAAAGGCATAGAACAAAATGTGCGTGAATTCTGCGGATGTGTTAGCGTCCTTTTGCAATAGAAGATGTTGTCACTTCACATGAACTCCTTCTCCCAACATTTGTAACCTCCCTAAAAAAAATTGGATGTTGGAAGAATCTTTTGGTTTATTAGTGAGTGCTCATAGAGCTACTATATACTTCTACAACGGGTTTATGAAAAAATGCCATAGCAATACAAAGAAAGGTGAGAAGCGCAGCTCCACAAAAGAAGCGTCATCTATGTCGAAGATACTTCATCAGAGTTTTGAGCAGTTTCTCTGACCAAAAAAGAAATAAAGACAGATCAGTAAAAATGCCAAAAAGACAAAATGTCATGCGGAAATAAATCTCTCGATACGTACCAGGCTTTGTAGGGATAGGGTGCACAAAGGGTGCGCTGACTTGGGCCGGCAGCGCGAGTGGATGTTCGAAAGGTAATTCGAGATGGTTCTTCCAACAGCTTAGTGAATGCCAATTGACGTGATCCCGAGGATGCCATGGTTCGCGGCTGGCGAGAAGGAGGAGGAGTAGGATAGAATTCAGCCATATCTGGTCGCAAGTGCAAGAAAAATGAAGCTTATTATAGGTGGAGATAAGAGTATTAAAATGCTATGGTGCAGTTTGTCTTCGATTTGGCTCTTTTTATATTTGTTCAATACAATGAGGTTATCGTAAAGATATGAATGGGTACCCTTAAATAATAAATGAGCTACAGTATTGTTTGTGTTGTCATTCATTGATTTTTTTCGGCTTGGGGTATTCTGATGTTATCTGATATTGCTACTTACTTTATAATGAAAAGTTTAGTATATGCATACCGCCACGGCGATGGCGACAGCAGCACTATTTACAGAGCTTACAATTTCTCGCGTCGTATCTCAAACAGGTAACTAACCTGCTATATATTGTAAAGATGATCTGCTGTTTTGGTTACTGCAGGGAAACCCAGAAAATCAAATTTCTATAATATCCTTGAGTGAATAACCAGATGTGGGACGAGCGTTATATACTGGGCCATTTACCCAAAGTGTAATGATTTCGTGAGGTAATCGTCTTCATATGATATATTACTGATAGGAAAAGCTTTGCACAGAGATTATCAAGCCACTACAGTATATTTAGCTGGTATCAGTTGATTGACAACATCAGAAAAGTTCATTCCTTTTCATATTATCCAATGAAACGTATCAATAGAAAGCATTAGCGTGACAACATTATTGATGCATGCGGTATAAGTGTGGAATCTTCTATAATACTGAGTCGGTAACATAACTGGATCTCGACAATGTAATCGAGCGCCGGCCTATTACGCGGCAAATGGAATGAGACCTGGCCAGCACTGATCATGGTCAACCTAGATATAGACTGGACCGATAATTATGATGCCAGCAATGAGCCGACATTAGAGGATATCTTAGACTAAATATACTAAATAATTATCCCCATTCATAATTCATCCATACAAAACATTTTCCACCAAGTGAGGGATTTTTTTCAGTTATGGAAACATTACTTTATCAGTTATTATTTTCCTAATCATGATTATCGTACTGCAAGGAAGCGACTACTGCATAGATCCGGCAATGGTGCATGCCACCTTGTCTTCCATTATAACTTTTCAATTTGTATAACCCGAAGCCGGTCCATCATCATTTTGCTTTGCAAGGCAGCGAGTGAGTAGCGAGCAGCGAGCAGCGACTACATATACATTCTATTGTTCCAATAATGATAAAGCACTGATCACCGTCAGCGCTATTATATCCACAAGCAACCTTCATAATACCGTTCCTTCCGAAAGCTGATTGCTTCTACCATAAGTGAAGTATATATTCCCGATACGTTAGTATTAACACAATACTTCATTTGTCTATAGTAGTAGTAGCTGCCTGTTCGTTATTACATTGGTAGTATCAGTTCGAGCAATCATACAGCGGTTTTTTCGATGTATATAACATATCGAGTCAGCTGTCATTCAGTTATTCATTGTGGTTTACCCCTCTTGCTATCATACGGCCATCACTATCCAGCTACAGACATTTGTATTTTATGTAACAAACTTGATTTAACGGTCTTTTAAGTATTTTGTTATGAGACCACATTATTCTCATATAACAGTCTCTCTTTTTTTGCGTCCTGAGTTATTGCAACTTAATCGCATTCATTTTCTTTGATTTCTTGTTCTTTGCAGCCTATGTACAAGGAGAAAACATATTCTAAAAAAAGTTCAAGGGAGCTGTAATGTGGCAGTATTATTAGACGTCAGTGGGCACACTTTTAGATAGATTTATCATTTCAGAAAAAGAAGGATCATGCTATTGAAAGAGACTCCAAACAAAAAATAACTTTCTCATTAAAAATAAAACAACGCATGCTAGTAACTCCTCCTCCTGCCACACTGTAGTTTCTACAACTCTGTAAAGAAAAACGAGAATCACGGTAAACTACTTTTATATACTAGACATTTTATGTGTCCAGCATATGTCTTAGGAGAAAATACCAATCCTTAACACTCATCAGCATCATCGTGTCACGCTGTAGACGTAACGTACACTATGTTTGCACAGTAAGATCGTCGTCCAGATATATAACACAGCACCATCACTAAGTAATGCTTATCAAAGAAGACGCACAATAATGTGTCATTATGTCATTTCAGCGGACCCATTGTTGCCAACCAAAAGGACTCACAGTTCTCATGACTTGATATGCAACGACGATCGAAATAGTAATTCGTTTCTACAGTGTTCTACAGGCAAAACCAACATTTGCAATAGACTCACTTTATCATCATTATTGCAACTTTTATTTGAACGACGGTAAATAAAACGACCATGAATGTAACAGCTTGATGTTAGAACTCGATTCTTGAAGATAAACTAAATACCGATATATGGGTGCCTCACTGTACGTCACTTTTCAGTTGAATGGTCAAGTACTATCAGAGCAAACTGGCATAGTAAGTTTCCAAAAATAGTTGGTATTTATGGACGTCACGATGATCATGCTTGAGTTGGCGAGTTGCCAAAATCGAGCAACAGCCGCAAAGCGGTGACACGGAACTTCTTTGCTGCAACCATTAATTTTAAATGTTGGAGTCTCTAGTCGCGTCCATCCTTAATCGGTTCCTGGGAAATTACGTTTCCAATTTAAATTACGATCAGCTTAATATTGGTATTTGGAATGGTAAGCCTGCCCTTTTGCTCTCGGTATTTCGAGATGCTATAGTGAAAGTGTATGACCTGTGCTTTTACGATTACTCGTGCGAAAAAAAAAATATAAGTTTACTTATGCAGTCAACGAATTCAACCAGGGGAGGCGAATCTTCGAGATTTGAAACTTCGGCGAGAAGCACTTGACAAACTTGATCTCCCCATTGATGTTTTGGAAGGTACAGAAAAGAATAGCCTTAAGCTGTTTCAAATATATTGCGGTTTAACGATCCTCCTATTTTCCGTTCTTTTTTAAAACTAACCCTTTCGTACAACATCGAATTTATAGGATACCTTGGACAGCTTACGTTAAGTATCCCTTGGTCAAACTTGAAAACAAAGCCTGTCAAAGTTTTTGTAGAAAATGTGTACTTGCTGGCAGTGCCAAAAACAGAAACATCGGTATGTAACAGTGTAACTACGCAAAAGAGCTGTTGTGGTGTTCTGTCATTTGAAGTTTGAATCCATTATGTCGTACACGTAGATATCTTTGGAAGAGGAGGAAGAACGTGCCCAATCGCTTAAGCAGCGCAGATTAGACACTGCAGATCTTATAAGCAAATCGTCTAAACAAGGCGAACAAAAAGATCAATCAGATGAAGGAAATGATGGTTTCATCAGCCAGCTCACGACCAAGATTGTCGATAATCTGCAAGTTTCCATCAAGAATATTCATTTGCGATTCGAGGATAACGTGTCTGATCCAGGTCACCCCTTTGCTGCGGGCATCACGTTGAAGGAACTATCTGCCGTATCTACTGATGGTGAGTGGCATCCGACATTTATTAATGAGATGACCAACACGATCCACAAGGTAAGTAGATGACTTTCGTGTTAGTGAAGTTGCTGTGGGTTTTTTGCATAAAGTTCTGAGTTCTAATGACATCGATACAGCTTGCAACGTTGCACTCGCTTTCAGTGTATTGGAACACCGATGCGCGATCTCTTGCAGGCTTACCGCATGAAGAAGCAACACGAGTCTATACCGATTTGGTACAGTGCCGACGGAAGCAGGAGTATATTTACAAATCTAATCGATTTGTTATTATCGAATAACTGCATCATAGATTCCAGATGGGTCCAATGATACCACCAGTGATGCTGAACACCAATACATCTTGAAACCCGTTTCAGGCACTGGCAAGGTACATATTTAAATTTCTATACATTTCCCCAGCGTCAAAGATGGGTGCTCACATGTTCGTGCAGGTGAAACTCAACAAGCAATTCGGCAAAGATGTTGCCAAGACCGATGTGACGCTATTATTCGAAGAACTTGGAATTTGTTTGGATGATCATCAATATCGCGACGCTATCCTGTTGGTCGACCTGTTTCATGCCAATTTGAAGAAACAAAAGGTTTGAATTCTTATACATCATACTAAACTAAATACAAGAGTGTGGATTGAAACCTTTATCTAACCCTGATCAACTTCGTATATCTTTACGTTTTAATTAGTACTTGAAATACCACCCAGGCAAAGGCGCAAAACCTAAAACAAATCCGCGAGCGTATTGGAAATTTGCACAGGATGCTGTCCTATCCGAAATACACGAGCGTCATTACAAGTGGACTTGGGACCATTTTCGAACAAGGAGAGATCAGCGAAAAGCTTATATCGAAAGTTATTCTGCATCAAAATTGAACAAGGCGACACCAGAGCAAAAAGAGAAGCTGGAGAAGTTGGAAAGGGATTTAAGTTTCGAGGATATCCGGTTTTACCGTAGTCTCGCTCGGAGCAAGCTGAAGCGTGAAAAGATCAAAATTGGTGAGGAGATATCTCTAGTCCTTTCTTTATTTTTCTACCACAAACATGCTGCTTATCATAAGGCTTATATAGAGCAAGAGAAAAAGAAAGCAGCGAATGAAAACAAAGGCTGGTTTAGTTCGTGGTGGTCTGGCTCTACCAACACAAGCTCTGATAAGAATGGGGATGATTCGGTATGTTGGTTACGATATGGGATTGGCTTATGCGCTACATATATGCGTATCTAATAATTGATGATCCGGATGTTTAGGGCGAACAAATTGTGATGACAGAGGAGCAAAAACGTGAGCTATATGAAGCTATCGACTATGACGAAGAAAAAGCCAGCATAGCAGCCTCTGTAGACATGCCGAAAGATGTAAGTAGCGGTGCTGCTTCAGTGATGGCTCGATCGTGGCACTAATATTAAATTCATCGCTTGGTAGACCAAAAAACTCTTGATCAATACCAAACTTAATCGAGGCTCGCTGACTCTAATGAAGCACAACGGATCCGATCAATCACGCAGAGATTTGACATCCTTGGTCTTTGACACTGTCACAGCCGATGTTATCCAGTATATTGAGTCGGCCAGAATTGCAGTAGGTCTTGGAGATTTACGCTTATATGACAACCTTACGCCTAAAACAATCTATCCACAACTAATTGGAGCAAGAAGTCGAGATGGAACAGGGTAAGTTTGCAAGAATGAAAACACGGGATCAAATTAGATAAATAAGCGTCACACATTATTAACTTTAAAAAAATAGGCGCTCTCTCGCTGAGGCACCAACAGATCCACAAGCTTCATCCCATTCTGGAGCTCTAAGTGCAGAAGCAGGAAATATAAAGAACGAACCACTTTTCAAAGCTGTCATTGAGCACAAGCCCTTTGATCATATCGCAGACAATGCGATTAAATTATCCACCAAACGATTGGAGATCATTTATAACCCAGCAATTGTCAAGGGCATCATGGATTTCTTTAAACCGCCCGATAACAATGCAGAAAGTATCAACGCCCTTCTCGAGGTTGCTGGAGACACGTTTGAAGAATTAAAACAGCAAACACGCGCAGGCTTGGAATATGCTTTGGATCAACATACAACACTTGATATCGATTTCGACATGGACGCACCACTCATCATTATACCCGAAAGGTATCTAATCAACTATGGCTAAAACTTTATATAAGAAAGCACCATATGCTAATGTTGATTTGAAATACTATCAGCTGTGTCAAACGCAATACAGCATGTATGATCATTGACGCTGGACACATTCACGTGGATAGCGAGTTAACAGATCCGGGACTCGTTCACGATTTAAAGAGTAAGAAGCATAGCAAGGAAGACTATCAGAAGCTCGAGTCGCTTATGTACGATAAGTTCCGAGTCGGACTATCACAGACCAAGTTGCTCATTGCAACAGATGTCGAGGACTGCCTAGCACAACAGCAAGGGACGCGTGACGGTCATGCTCATGTCATTGAACGGATTGATATGAATTTCCTTGTTGAGTTATGTATCCTACAACGCGCTGCACAGTTTACAAAGTTGAAGGTGTCTGGAGATTTGCCGTTACTTTCACTCAGCATTTCCGATACGAAATACAAGATTCTTATGCGAATGATCGATCTTATTCTCGACAGCATTTCAGACGACGATGCCAAGGCTGTAGCACAAGCGCAAAATGTCGAGAGCCAGAAACAGCAACAACGGCAACAGTTCCATGATTACTTGCAAACGTCCTGGACCAACAAAAATAACCAGCGAGACCTATGGATATCAGACACAGAGAGCGAAGCCAGCAGCTCTGAACCATCATCATCGATTACGATGCAACGGCAACGATCTGCTGATATCAGCACTCCCTTGTCCAGTTCATCAAGCTCGTACATGGGCGGCAGTATGCGATATCAGCAGGAACAGTTTCGCTTTGCTTTTCAAGTTAATAAAGTGTCAGCGACGGTGTATGAGACATCTAGCAATGGTGACGATGTGCTGCTATGCGAGCTGAACTTGGATATGTTTAAGCTTGAATTCCTCAATCGACCATTCGATATGCTCGTCGATGTATCGCTCCGCTCACTCAACATTGTGGATAAAATGGAACATGGTGACGAGTTCCATTATCTGGTAACGTCTGATACCTCATCTGGAGACAGGGCGCCGGACGAAAACCTTGTAAGCGTGAAGTACATGCAAGTCAACCGTACACATCCGATGTATCAAGAAATTTACCATGGCTTCGATCAAACAGTGGAGATTGCATTATCGACACTCAATATTGTGGTGACAAGAAGCTCGATCTTGACATTGTACAACTTTGTTCTGAACACATTTGCCGGCCCACCTGGTTCTGTCGAGCAAGAATCACAGAAAGATGCCTCTAGTTCCAAGTCAGCAAAGCGTCTTTCTTCCGGCTCTGTTGTGTCAACAACAAAAGACGAGGAAGAAAAGCAGAATGCGTCTTCGAGCAACACAATCAAAGTTACCGTTCACATGGACAGCTTGGATTTAATCCTCAACGATGATGGCAAACGTCTTGGAACAGCCATCCTCTCATACGGCGATCTCACAGTCTTGCTCTACCCAAACACGCTCAAAGTTTCTGGAAGGTTTGGGAACTTAAAATTAACGGATGACACGGTGATACGCGGGCACGCGCAATCGAAGGATATTGAACATGGTGCATCCGAAGTCCATCTACTGACGATTCAAGGAGACGAGCTTGCTGATTTTATATACGAGACTTTTGACCGAGAGTCGTCAACGTTCCCTGGATACGACTCGCGGTTTTATCTTCATATGGGTGCCTTCCAGTTCATGCTTTTGGATACGGTGAAACCAACTTTGGACTTTTTGAGCGAGTTCTTAGAGATGAAGACTGTGTACGACGCTGCACGAGAGGCTGCTGCACAGCAGATGCAGGAAACTGACACACGAATGCACTATGACATCACCATCAAGAGTCCAGTTGTGATTTTCCCTGTGAGCGAGAACGACGACACAGTAATTGCCAATCTTGGTGAAATTAGAGCTGCCAACGAATTTGTAAATGTCAAGCGCAGACGGACTGGTGACCTCAATGTCGAGCCCAAGGAGTTGGCCATGACCAAGATTCTGTGTGGCCTCTATACGATTAGTCTTCACTCAAGATCGATCGTAAAAACCAAAGGAGAGCAACGCGAGCGAATTCTGCCTATCATTGATAATCTAAATATCACATTTGATATTCAAAGCCCTGAGAAAGCAGCTCCAGAATGGGGACCAGCGACGAGCATTATCGGTCATATATCAGATGTCCGGATGGCGCTCACCGAAAATCAGTACAAGTGGCTGCTGGATATATACAACAAAGTCATGTCCACATTTCTGGCTGGAGAAAATGATGCAAATGGCGAGGTTAATGACGATGAGGGGGAGGATGTTACGGGCCAAAGCGTTCACTCTTCTCAGTTTAGTCAGCTACAGAAGCAGCATAGACAGCCGATTCGAGGAGATGAAAAGGCGCCAGCAACTGACAAGAAAAAGAAGAAAAAGAAGAGTGTCTCTATCCAGCTTGATATGGTCATGGACGTGGATACAGTGTGTCTCGAAATCCTATCAGGCCCTGATTTGGATTTTAAGGATTGGGGCAAGCAGCGACTGGCACGGCTGGCATTCAATGGCACATCAATGAAGATGCAAACACATTCGGACACATCGCTCCTTCTTGAAGTACGGATGAACTCGATAACTTTTACCGATACAAGACAAGATTCTCAGTCCCAGTTTAAGGATATCATGTCGGCGTCGCATTTGTCTGGTGCCCCTCAATTACAAGTGCAACTACAAATGCCGGCCCAGGACGAAGAGCAGATCATGTTTGTTCGTGCTACTGTCGACTCGCCCAAGATCGTACTCTCCCTTGATTATGTATTTTTGCTGGTCAACTTCTTTATGAAGCCGTTTGCACCGGAGCCGACTACCGAAGCGCAAGCCTTCGCCAAGACGCAACGCGAGCGCTTAAACAACATCACCGGAAATCAACGTGATCAGGCGCGAAGGAAGTCAACAGCCCCTGGAACGAATGGATCCAACAAGAAGGCTCGCTCCATTGCATCGTCCAAAAAAACAGAACAGCAGAGACAGCAACAGCAAGCACAGCCCATGCAGCTACATTACAGCGTCAATGTGGTCGATGTCCAGGTGGCATGCTTGGCAAAGCCAGAAGTTACATCGTCTGAGGCCATTATTTTCTCCTTCAAAGAGCTATCAGCGGTTCAAAAGCAATCGCTGACCTGCAAGTTGGGCAGTATTGGCATGGTCCTTTGCCGAATGGATGTGCGAGACGAATCTTCTTTGCCGTTTATACATGAGTTTGATATCGATCTCAAGATGGAAACCTCATCCAATATGCCCGGTTCCAATATCACGGTGATTGACATTGACGTAGAACCGTTGATCGTACGTCTGTCCTACAATGATGCCATGCTTGTACTTGACATTATCAACAAGGCGATTGCATTAATGGGTGCTGGAGGCTCGCAAAAACCTGCCGGTGCACAAGGATATGACGATGGTTCCTTTAGTAATCAGCAACAAAGCCTTGCTTTGCCTGAAAGCGGAGCGCAGGACAACAACGATAAAAACCAAGAAAATGCTTGGGCAATCAGCCGACAGCAAAAGATTGAGCCATATATTGTCATGACTAAGGAATCTGTAAGTCAACATATACATATTACTTCCATCCAGCATAAAATATCACTAATACAGATGTGTGCGTGCTTGTTTAGCTTAAAGCTCGATTCCAAGGCCTACAATTCACGCTGATTGAAGATTTACATGATTTGCCTTTCATTGACGCTATGCTGCAGCCATTCACAGTCAATGCGTCCGATTGGTCTAGTGCTGTAAGTTTTCTTCAAGTGAAAATACTCATAGCAAAAATAAACATATCAAAGACTAACAGGCCATCTTATATACAACTTATTAGCTCTCTGCGGATGTATTCTTCAATATGTCTGCCAGCAGTTTTAACTTTAGAAATTCGCATTGGGAACCTGTGATTGAACCATATGGCTTCGGTATTAAAGTCTCCCAAGATGCAGCGACCAAGAGCATGCAGATAGGAGTTGAATCAAACGAATTTTTGAATCTAAATATAACCCATGCGTTCCTGGAAACTATGATGGCAGTTTCCGGCAGTATGTTTGAGGAACAGGTAGGAAAAAGAACATATATTGATACGGTACTTGAATATTGACACATAAATTATATCTGTTTAACTGTAGCCCTTGTCCGACAGTGGCCAAAAGCAAGTACGACCCTATCTAATCCGAAACTATACGGGTCACGAAATCCGCTTCTGGAACATGTCGGATGACGCGCAAAAAGAAGGCGGCATCGACAATCGAATGTATAAGCTACAGAGTGGTGAAGAAAAGCCTTGGACTTTCCGCGATTGGAAACGCCGTAGAGAGGTAAAGATCAGGAACTGTTTTCTCTTATCACAGCAAAAGATAAAGCTGACATTTTTACTTATCCAGCGTACGAACTTGGGCAAGAATTTGCTTGGCGTTCAAGTCGAAGCTTTTGATTGGGAAAGTTTCCAACACATCCCTCTGGATCAAGAAGGGCAACACTCGTACAGAATGAAACCGGAAGTGAGGGGTGTCTCTCATCGCCTTATTGTTGATATCCAGCTCAAGAACCATGTCAAGCAAGTGACATTCCGCAGTGGCCTAGTCATCCAGAACCACGCGGCAGAGGGTATCAAAGTAGCTCTGGTCAATGCGAAGCGAAAATTTATGTCTCCCCAGTGGCACGTTGGTATGATATCTTCAACATTGTAACTTGTAGATAAAGAAACAACGAGCTCACCGAGAAATCTGTACCACACATTTACCTTAGCACCCGGTGGTGAACAAGTGGTCCCAATCGAACTGGTGTATGATTATTGGCTGGTTGCGAAACCTGCAGAAGGTACATTTTCATATCATGGAAGCCTAAGAACACTTATTTACAAATACATTCCTATTTAATGAAATAGGCGACTATCACTGGAGCCAACCTGGAGTCCATTGGTCTGACATTACGCATCCTGATGGACCGAGATCTATATCGTGCGGTCCACCGTCTTCTGATTCGGATGCTTTTAAATACCAGATCAATGGCGTGTACGACAAACTGAATCCGATTGCAAGGTAGACCTTTTGTAAAGGCCAGCTTCTTGTTCATGACCATTTTCTAATTTTCTTACATATATTAGAGAATATCCAATTATGGCAATTCAGATCGATGCTCCTATTGAGTTGGAGAACTCGTTACCATTCCCAATTTCTTTCGAGATGGCAGACAAAACACAGGGAGTTTCATTTCAAGATACTATTGCTAAAGGTGGAAACTGTCATGTACACACGATCAGCAACTATAACCACGTAGCGCTCAGTATTGAGGTGCCTGGTACACGTAAGTAGAAAGCTAATAAAGGTCTGACGACAAGGATTCAAAAAATATTAAGCTTAATAGTGATAATAGATTATATGCCCAGTCAATTGGTTGATTTGGATCTCGACGAAGACTCGTCAAAGGCAGGAACTAGGATCCAGCCCATTGAGCTATTAGATAAGGATGGCCGACACCCGCTACACTTACAGCTCAGTATAGCGTACGTTAGAATTAGATAATTGAACGGGTGTTATGATGTGGTCTGAGCTAACGTCTTCTTATTTAATTATCCTCTTATAATCATACAGGCGGCTATCAAAAGCCAATAATGCGCTTTATATCAAAATTTATACACCGTACTTGATCCTCAACAAATCCCGTCAACCTATTTCTCTCAAGTCACGTATCAGCCATCGACAGTCTAAACATCTGATCTACGAAATTCCTGCAGCACCTGACCATGATGAACTTGTATGTCTGTATATATTCAAAGATCAGAAAACGATTTTCTAAATATTCTATCCTATCATTAGATCAATCCTTTCATGTTCTCTTTCCCAGAAATGGATCGCAAGAACCGTGTACAGCTGGCAGTCAATGAATCCAAGTGGAGTGATCCCCTCAGCTTCGAAGCAGTTGGAAGCATACAGGATGTGACACTACCAACAACGGACAACGTTCATCAGATACACTTGGGTGTGCACGTAGAGGAAGGTGTTGGAATGGTACGTATTTATTACATAAAATAGCTCTTTCTTTCTGCTTTTATCCAGCTTACTAAAGTGTTGATCTGATCCTATCCTCCAGTATCATATGACCCGGCTGGTCACCATTTCGCCTCGTTTTATTCTAAAAAATAATTTGGGTGACAAAATCAAGTATAGCGAGTTTGGTGTGCCGACAGATGACTCCATATCGATCATTGAGAATGGACAGAGAGTGCCTCTGTATCACTTGTCCAAGTCGAATATACGCTGGCTCTGTCTTTGCCAAGATCAAGAAGGGGCTTTGTGGTACGTAATACATCAACAGCAGATTTTCAAGAAAGGAGATGGAATCATTAACGATAATGTTTAAAAAGGTCCTCGCCCTTTGATATGCAGCAAATTGGCGATACACATATAAAATTAGAAGTTACTGGTGAAAGTCGGCCCATGCTGGTGCGTATTTCTATCGTCCTCAAAGACGCTGCAATCTTTATATTCCTGGAGCGCGAAGAAACCTGGCCATACTTGGTCATCAACCTGTCGAGTGTCCCTGTCACATTTTCTCAAACAGACACTGGTTTGGAAGATTACAAACTCAAGGATCGCCAACGAAAAGCGCTACCTCAAGCAAGGCAATTCTCACTCGAGCCTCATGATCGAATGGAATACTCCTGGTGTATGCCTGTTGCTCATGATAAGCGTATCCAGCTTGACGTGTTTGGAAAGAAACGCGATGTCAATTTCCAAGCTATTGGTACTCAGATGCCACTACGCTATAAGGTATTTTCTGCATTGTGCGGTGGAAAATGGAAGTGCTGTATATAAGGGTATGTTATTTAAAATGATGACTAACATGGCAACAATAACAACAACAACAACAACAACAGAGACAAGCACAGCAGCATCGTTCCAGCCCAGTTTCTTCACGTCCTATCATGTCAATTGATGTTATTGCTCGCGACGCGGCGTTGGTATTGGTATTAAGTGATTTTAATCCAGAAATCAGTCTTTACCAGCCAAAGTCGTCAGGGGCATCTGTTTCCGCTACTAGTTCGCGTGAAGCAAGCTCACGAGAGGGAAGTTTGCGTGACACATTTGAAACAGTGGAAGTGGATTATGTCGTCAACTATTCCTTTGAGCTAAACTTGGCCGGCATTGGTATATCCGTCGTTAACAAACGGATGCAGGTGTGTATTTTATCTCGTCGACAGTATCATCCGAACAGATAAAGCTCTCCATATATACTTACTACTTACTTATATTCAGGAAATGGCCTATGCTACGATCCGGGCTCTTGAGTTCAAATACACTGATTCTAATTTGTATCAATCAGTACGCGCTAGTATTCAGTGGTTACAGGTTAGTAGTTGAAAATATGTTTCTCTTTTGTACATGGCTCTCTTGGGAATTGCCAAGTAAATTGCTTTCGATTATTTTTTTTCTAGGTTGATAACCAGTTTCATGGCTCGCTCCATCCCATTTTATGCTTCCCGACAACACTTCCTAAGAATGTCACGGAGCAAGAAACACACCCAACATTCCATATGGCGCTTGACAAGATAAAAGATGAAGCTCATGGTGTGTACAACTTTAAGGTCTTCTCTATCCTTTTACAAGAGATGACATTTGCTGCAGACGAGGATTTCCTGTACTGTCTCATGGAGTTTGCTCAGTTCTCTAGTACTCCCCAAGAAATCAAAATCGAGTGAGTTGATTTTTCATATTATATGCTCGTGGTTCGGCAAACGTAGAATGTCCCACTCAACGGCTTCTCTATAGTGAAACGGCGCTATTCAGTACACGAATTGCGGAACCTGTGGTTCAGAATACGCCCGCATTGTACTATTTCCAAGAGTTCTGCATCCAGCCTATGCGTTTAAACCTTGCATTCTCGAGAACTGATCGGATTAACGCGATCGATGAAGAGTAAGCTAGAAGCCCGCTGTTTCTTCACTCAGTTTAGGGATGTAAAAGGCAGGAAGATGACCATGTCTATTAATTCGTATTTGCTTCTGATAAAAATAGCGACGAGGTTGGGAGATCGCCCTTGCGCTACGTCTTTGACGTATTCACCATGACTATTGGAAACGTGAACGTAAGCAATACTACCAAATTGAGTTTCTTCTTTGAATTCATGCTAAAAAAATTGTTTACTTCTTCTCAGGACGCTCCAATTAAGCTGAATGCGCTAATCGTTGAAAACCTGCGCGTTAGCTACGAAGACTTAATGGATCGTATCATGCTCCATTACCGCGGGGAGATTATCTATCAAGTTCACAGAGTGCTGGGTAGTGTGGACGTTATTGGTAACCCAGTGGGCTTGTTCTCAAATTTGAGTTCTGGGTTCGGCGAGCTCTTCTACGAACCCTATCAAGGCTTTATCATGAGTGATCGCCCACAAGATCTAGGTATTGGTATTGCTAGAGTAAGTGATTTTTTTATTTGGTATCTAGTCATGTAAATCACAGAGAAGCGTTATAACAGTTTTTTGTTATATAATCCAGGGCGTGGGTGGTCTTGCGAAAAAGGTTCTTTTTGGCGTGTCGGACAGTATGAGCCGCATCACCGGAAGTATTGGCAAAGGTCTATCCGCAGCAACATTGGATAAAAAATTCCAAGATCGCCGCCGAATTAATCTTGCTCGCAACAAACCCCAGCATGCTTTCTATGGCGTTTCTCAAGGAGTTGGTTACTTTGGCTTGAGTATTGCCAGCGGTGTTGCGGGTCTTTACGTATGTATTATCCAAGTCGAGTGGGTGTTTTTTCGCAGCCATGTCTAAAATTCCAAATTGATTTTTGTTAACTTGGATCCTATTTAGAAACGACCTCTGGAAGGTGCTGAAAGCGGCGGTGTAGTTGGTTTCGCAGGCGGCGTCGGTCGTGGTCTCGTTGGTGTAGTGACGAAACCTTTCGTCGGTTTCTTTGATATGGCTAGCAATGTCACAGCCGGTGTTCGTGAAACCACCACGATCTTTGATCCCAATGACATCACCCGTGAGCGCTTACCGCGTTATGTTGGCATTGATGGTATTCTCAGAGTATGTGCTCTTTCTGTTTGCTAATTATCAGTCCGACCTATTGTCGCTATCATTTTCGAGACTCATATTTTCTGGTACGCTTAGTCATACTCTCAAAGGGAAGCGTTAGGGCAGCTATGGCTCAAGGAGCTCAAAGGAGCACGTTATTTCCACGATACTTACATTGCGCACTCCACGGCTCAGTCGGATGAAAAAATAGCGATTCTGACTTATCAACGAATCATATTTGTCGGTATACGCAAAGGAGACGTCGAATACGACATCGGACTCGATCAAATAGAATCTCTAGTCCACTCGGTGGATGGTATCCATTTGCGACTTAAGCAACCTACGACGCGTACAATGACATTACCAATTGATGAGGAGACAAGCAGGGAGTGGCTTGCAACAAAAATCCAGAACACGATGGACCAAAGAAAAGAGGATAAAGGACGGCAGTAAAATACCTTTTTGTATATATGCATGTCGCATGTACCATTCATAGTTCGAGAAGAAAAAAAACATCAAGAAACGAAGAGATATGCATTATTGATATATATGATTGTTGAAGAGATGCAAGGGATGATATGAACGTAGTGTATGAAAGAAAATTGAAAAACAACAGAACAATGATATTAAGAGAGAAGTACGGTTTTAAGCAAACTATGGACGTTCTTCTTCTCCACTTGCTCATCAGCCTCGCCTTCTGTGTCTTCGCCCAAACCAGACACACTTCGGTCTAAACGGAGCTTGATATCCGCCATTCTTAAGATGTGTTCTTCCACGGAATTTTCAGCTACCATCTTGTAAACTGTTACGTCGCGTGTCTGACCAACGCGATGAGCGCGATCTTCAGCCTGCCGATCATTCTGCGGATTGAAATCTGTATCGTACAGAACAACAATACTAGAAAATACAAATCGTGATTAATGATTTATAAGCACCTGACTGTACTAGTTTTCACATAAGATTGCCTAAGATATGCCATTGTTATTATACTTACTTCGCTGAAGTCAGGTTAATACCAAATCCACCGGCTTTCGTACTGAGAAGAAAAACATCAATATCTTTGTCTTCGTTGAATTGATCGATCCGTTCCTGGCGCTCAGCGGGTTTTGTTTCTCCGTCTAGTCGCAGATATTTAATATTAAGGGTATCCATCACCAGTTCTATAATGTCGAGCAAACTCGTGAATTGACTGAATAGCAGGACTTTTTGTTCCTATATATAGCAAAACATAATATTACTGTTAGGAACTCTGAGTACATCATTGATATCTTTCACTTATTGCTGTACCTTGGCCTTCATTGCGGGTAATAATTCCTTGAGTTTCTCAACCTTTCCCGAATCCATCCATTCTTGTTTCTTCAGTGCAAACTTGCTAATCGACTATCAAAACATTTAAAGTATATTAGCGAAATACAATCACTGATTTTAGGTCAAGTGAAATGAATTATTACCTTATGATCTTTGCATAATCTATTTAACTCAAAGTCAGACATGACGGTCATGTCTTCATAGATGTATTCTTCGTTTGCATCCCAGTATTTTTCTTCCTACTCATGCATTGTGTTAGAAAGTGGAGCCTTAACAGTTTCTGATTAGAAGAATGTGTCGTACCTTCATGATAGCTTTTGCCATCTTACGCAATTTTCCATCGTCGTAAATATAGCGGAACAGCATCGGATGGTCAGCCGCCTTGCGCAATTCCATGACAATATTCTTGAAGCGATCGAGCTTATCCTTCTTCTGGCCTGGTTTGCTGTCAAGGGCTTCTTTGTATGATTGTTTGGATTCACTGAGAATTGTGTTGTACAAATTTTGTTGACTTTTGGTCATTTTGCACCGTTCAATAACATGCATCTTTTGCGGTAAATCTTTGAGCACATCAGCTTTCCGACGTCTTAATACAAAGGGTGTCATCATTTTTTTGGCTCGTTCGATCCGTCCCTGGGATAAAATTTGTGCAGAGGATGATGCCGTTCGACTGTCCTTGGTCGCGTTCGTAACAGCCTTGATTTTAAAAATCTTACGAATCTCCTCTTCGTAATCAACCAACAATTTCGGCATGATAAACATGAGCAGGGATACCAGCTCTTGTAGATTGTTTTGTAGTGGTGTACCAGTAAGTAATAATCGAAAAGGTGTCTTGAGGGCCATCAGATGCGTGTAGCGGGCGCTCGTGCAATTGCGAATCATATGTCCCTCGTCTAATATCATGGATTTGCATTTGAGCCTTCGCAAAAACTTTCGATCGTCGACATTGCCAGTAGCGACAGTGTAGGTGGTTACAATAACTTGATAATCTCCCTTAGTTTCCTCATCCATCAGCTCTTCGCGCATATCAAAACGTTCGGCCTGGGTGCCATAGTAACCATATACGTTTAAATCGGGACAGAAACGTTCAAACTCGCGCAGCCAGTTATCCAATGTTGATGTTGGTACGATGATCAGATGCGGTCCTTTGTTGCCAAGTTCGTAAAGTCGTCCCAGGAAACTGATTACTTGTGCTGTTTTGCCGAGACCCATTTCGTCCGCCAGGATGCCAGAAATACCCTTGCGATAAAGCATAAGCATCCAGTTGATACCAACGAGCTGATAGTCTTTGAGCTTGAAATCGTCATTGACAATCTTTGGCTGTTCCGTCAAGAAACCGTCCATTGCGTCACGGTACAAGTCGCTCGACTCATCGATGTCGCTGCTGTTGGTGTTATTTTTTTTGTCGCTTACTGCAGCACCTGATAAATGCATGCCAGTGTCCTCCTGGTCATCCTGGATAGCATCAATGTCCACACCTTCCCACACGTTGACGATACTTTTCAATTCGCCACCCAAGTCCTCGATATTTTCAATAATTTGATCCACGACCGTGTAGCCATCCATCATATCAATATAGCTGTTGATGAACCTGACGCTTAATCCACGTTCTTGCTGTAGCGTGTCGCGAAGTTCATCAATATCCTTGAATGGTCGAAGCGCGATCAATTTATCTGCTTGTTCAGGCGTGCATCCAGTAACATCTTGTATATCTTGTGACGGTTTGATATTATAAAAATGAACTGTTTTCCTTTCCTTTATCGCTTTCTGTATTTGTTCTTGTTCGTCTTCTGCGTCTTCTTCGTCATCGTCTGTCTCACTATCATGACTTTTGTTTTCTGTGTCTTTCTTATCCTCGACTGGTCGTTTTCGCTGTAGACGTTTGAGAGGTTTCATTGGTGACGACTGTCTGCGGCTGAGTTTATAAGGCATCCCTCCCAGAAGCTTCAAAGCCTCCATCGCGCTTCCATTCGTTCTTTTCAAGGCGTCTGCGATAGTTGCATCTGACATTTCTGGGAAGAGCTTCTTCAGTCTAATGATACGCTCCTTTCGTTCCCTTTCTGCTGCGAGCTTTTCCTTCATTTCTCTCTCCTTGAGATCCTGATCGACATAGGCTCCGTCTTCGCCGTCATCCATATCATCGTCGTCATCGCTATCGAGAAATCCGTTGCCACGTTTTCGTTTCCTTGACACCCGACGCGTAAACGTTGCCGCTTCACCATCATCGTCATCGTTTTCCTCGTCTCCAACGTCGTTTGCATCCATCAAGTCTTCGTCATCAATCACCATTGGTTTTGGCTGAGGCTTCCGTTCGCGTAGCTGTCGCGTAGGTGTCACCTCAGGATCGCTGTCTTGATCCTGAGGATTGTCATTTTCACTATACTTAAAGTGATGTAGTAACGACTGAGCACTACGGATCGGTAGTGGAAGCGATCGTTTGTGTTGTGTCAAGCTAAAGGGAGCTGTTTGATCACGCTGCTTTGCATAGCGTGAGGTAGGCGGGAATGGCGTATATGTGGAGTTCTTGCTTTTAAATATATCCTTGACGGTCATCTTCCTTTTTGGCGAGGGTGAAGAATCCAATGACATTGATGAATTTTGTGTTGGGGACCGTTCAAGTCCTGACATGGTGTATATTAATGTTAAGTGTATGCTATGTATATCCAGTGCTTGTAATAAAACGAGTGTGCTTAAGGAAAAAAAAAAAAAGAAAAAAAAAATCTTTTCAAAGTCAGTGAAGCCGTTTCCGACTTTCATGCTCTTTCGATCGCTAAAGGTTGCACAAGAGCTCTTATCAACATTCATGTAACCGTTCTGTGTGAACTCCATGGTTCATAGATATTGTTATAATATTTCACAGCGCAAATGATTAATTAAATGATGCTCTTTCTCTTGTAGAAGGTACATAATTTATGTGGAGAATCTGCGAGTTCAATTTCTGTCACATATGCGATCAGAGAAAGCGATTGTTGTTTTTGTTGGCACGCTATTATCCAATAAACTGACAGCATCATACCAACAGGTTATATTATTTTTTTGATAGCTTACTAGGCGGGACAAGGATCTAGCTATCGAATTGAATGCTAATTTCTGTCACGTAATGGCAGCTTTTATGCGTAATAATATTCGTGCAGATTCCAAACTATGATAGTTTCTCGAGTGCTTACTTACATACTACAGTACTTGCTGCTAATATATAAAATTGTTCTGATAAAAATATTACTGTATAAATGACCGTATGTGCTGGTAGTATATCACCACTAAGGTTCCATGAAAGACGAAAATTGTCATCAAGATATTTCGACTTGAAATTTCTCTAATCTGTTTAAAGTGATAACGAGCTGGTAGAGGGCGCTGGGACACATACATACTTTTGCAGATGCCCCGTTTCTATGCACCTATTTACTGTATGTGCATCGTGTCCTTTTCTTGCTCTACTGGATATAAAACAGCTGATCTAATTGCTACTCGCACATATTGGATTATCACTCTATCCTAAAGACAACTTTGTCCAGAGTCAGTATAACTTGGGGTATGTATCCTACGATATGGCTCGTCGGGTGCGTACAACAACAACGGTAATAAATAAATAGCCAGGCAAAACTGGCTTCTTTGTTACTCCTTAATGAAGCCCCTATAACGTTCTACAGATACAAGTGCTCGCTCCATTAGGAAAAAAGAGTACGTAATAGTAAAAAGAGAAGAAGACGGGCTAGAGGCTGTTTCTTTCAGGAGCTTTAACCATTGGATATATAAACCCCCAGAAATTTCAGCAACAGCAAAAGGAGATTCCTTTTCTTCTCACTATTAGTCCACCACAAACCATCATATATGGTGTGTTACTCAAGTATCTGTCTGTTTACTATGAGAATTGTGCTTGTCGTAGCACTTCTCACTATGTTCAGTGCCCATCAAGCTAGCGCAGCCTTGCGACGGTTTAACCTCGACATCAGCTGGGGAAAGATCAACCCCGACTGCTTTATGCAAGATCTCCCCGCGCCTGTGGTAAATGGTCAGTTTCCGGCACCCACTCTCTACGCATTGGACGGCGATGAAGTTGAAGCCAACGTGTGCAACAAGATGAACGATGGGACTAACACGACGATCCATTTTCACGGCATCAAACAATACGGGACGAGTTATTCGGACGGCGTGCCGTATATTACACAAAATCCGATCAAGCCAGGCGAATGTTTTCTGTATAAATTTAAAGTTCTCAACCAATCGGGAACCTACTATTACCATAGCCATGTGGGAATGCAAGATGACACTGTCAGCGGCGCATTCATCGTATATCCAAACGAAGCAGCACGGCCTGATGAAAACAACAGCAATAAGAAGCTTAGAGATGGTCCTTACGAGTATGACGAGGAGCTTATGCTTTACTTTAATGAATGGTGGCATCAGCCGTATTATGAGCGCGAAGCTTATTACTATGGACCGGACTATACCCTCGATTTGGGCTCGGGCAGCATTCTCATGAACGGCAGAAGTGTCCATTTTCCGACCATGGGCCTATTCAAGCCAGATTGCCCGGGTTTTACAGTGCTTCAGGTCGAGCCGGGAAAAACGTACCGGCTACGCATCATTGGCGGCCACACATACCAAATTTTGGGATTCGCAATCGCAGGACATCAGCTAACGATTATGGAAGTGGATGGCCAACTCACGGAGCTATACGATACGGACTACCTCGAATTGCCTGCTGGCCAGCGTATATCGCTTCTCCTCAAGGCGCATGATGAAACTAGCGATCGCAAAAGATATACCATTGCGACAAATTATCGCTGGCACCTCAGAATGCCGCAATACTCTAACAACGGATATGCATTCATTGATTATGTTGACAATAAGAGCATGAATTCAGCATCATCCGGAATCTTCGGTGACCTGCAGCTCGCCAACAAAGCTCTTCATAGCATCGTCGACCCGCTACGTATACCCCTTTTACCACTTACATCGCTACCCATTCCCTTCCCCTGGCCCGAAATGGCATCCATCAACGTGCCTGATCTGGAACGTCGAATCTTTGAAAGAAAAGAGGCCGACCGCACCATTATTATAAAATCAGTCCTTAATAAGATGCCAGACGGCCGTGCTCGGTTCCGTATCAACGATTCGCTCCCACCTATCGGTGATCCTGTCACTCCACTCTTATTTGGTCTTTTAGAACGATTTCTTCCTGATATGGACATTGAAGCCATGTCCATTCTAGCTGACAATGGCTACTATGCTCGAAATCGCACGTTTCACGTCAAGGCGAATGAAGTGGTTGACGTTGTATTCCAGGATAACAGTATTGGGACGTTCCCTTGTATGACACATGCTTGGCATATCCATGGACATTCGCACTTGCTGATTGCGCGTGGTGAAGGCTTGTACGACCATGAAAAACATAAGGATCTGCGGTCCTATCCAAAACCCATTTTGAAAGACGTCAGTGCGGTCTACGGGACAGCAGTAATTGAGAAAGAGAAGGATTCCGATTATGCGTTAGAGCACGGTTGTGGCTGGACCAAAGTGAGAATTTACACGGTAAGAGTCTGCTTTTTATCATCTTTAATCATTTCGTTTGAATGAGGACTTAAATTCGTCACGTACAACCAATTTTTAAACAATACAGGACAATCCTGGCTACTGGTTAGTTCATTGTCATATTACACCCCATATGTTGCAGGGTAAATGGGCTCTTCTTGCCGAATCGCCGGACCTTATACCCTCCACATTACGTTATCCAGCACCAGAACAATACCACCCAACTGTCGATTGATAAAATGGTATATAAGCTTAGTGCTATCGTGCGAACATAGTTCGACATGAAGTATAGATGTTTGCTTTTTAAAAACAACACCTTGTTTGTTGAGATGATGTTTAAAGACTCATTCTTTTTTTCAAGTAGTACTACTACTTATTGAGCATCAATTACATGTGTTATCAACGTCAATTATGACCGTTCAACCCTGTATAGCAGCCATAAAAATAATAAGTAGAGACATGTTTAAAAAGCAAACAGTAAAAGCACTGCGAATTGTCAAATTAAATAACCTCTCACCCCCCAAGCAGCCTATATGTTTCTTGCGGAGAAGAGCGCAGTCGCGTCCTTTCAAAAATCCTGCTAGTACGCGAACTTTTTGTTCCAGATCAAGACATTCTTCAGCAAAGTAAACTAATAGCTCTCATCAAAGGTATAGTATAGCTTCCACTTACTCATAGCTCGAGTAAGTTGTCCATTAATGTATCATGGATTTGAGTGCTTGGTCGATGAGCAATATATTAAAACAGGGTCTTTCCGAGGTATAGCAACGGTTACCATGTGAAATTGCTCATGGGCCACTGTTATCTCCGAATTGAAAAAAAGTTAATTATAAAAAAATCTTGTTCTCCTACACATCCAACATATAGCATACGTCTCGAAAAAAAAAAGAGAAAAAAGAAATGGCAGAGCATGGGCAGCTTTCTAAAAAAAACTGATATACACTGCTTGAAGCAGTATATATAATTGAATTATGTACCTTTAATAACCAAAAAGAAAGAACGGTCCGAGAAGAGAAATCACACTTGCGGTTGCCCTTCGGAATCGGAGCTCGTTGTTAAAAAAAGTTGATTGTGGAATATATTTCTCACCTGTTTTCCATGGTTCTATATTATTCTTCGAAAATAACACAACAAACCAGCTTGCTTACAACAATCTAAATGCTTGAATGCCGCAGCTGTAAACCATGCCATACGATTCAACTACGATAGTCAGCACAAGTGGTAACAGCAGTAGTAGCAACGACAACAACAATAAGATCTTAAATGACAACAACTTGCAGATAGCGACCGAGTTTTACATTTCCGAGACACCGAGCGAACGAGATAAACGAATACGCGATCTGTTTAAAACGCTCGATCGTAAGAACACCGGGCATCTCGACAGCGATGCAATTCGAAAAGGATTTACGCAAATGACGCATCTCCCGGCTCGCAACAAGTATGTCCATGAGCTGTTGCAACGGTGCGATACAACTAACGACGGCGTGGTGGACTTTGACGAGTTCAAGACCTATGTAAACGACAAAGAAAGAGAGCTCTGGCAGCTTTTTCAAAAGATTGATCGCAGTGGCGACGGCCGATTGTTGCCTAGCGACCTCAAAAGTGCCTTGCAAAGCACAGGGATTGAAATTTCCCAGGAAGAATTTATGGATTTCATGCAATTGATGGATTTAGGTAACAGAAACCAGAAGAAATTCCCTGTTTTCCAAACAACTTCTAATTATTGGCTTGTTATTATTACAATCGTCAGATGGAAACGGTGTCATTGATTTCAACGAATTTAAAAACTTTCTGCTGGTAAAGTAGAAATGCAGGGATGTGTTTTCCTGCCGCTTGGTAGCGTGCACGGACAGTCGTACTTGATTGTTTTGTGATTGTGCTTACATTCTCATTTTGCCCGCCTAGCTTTTGCCACAAACAAACATGAGCGAAGTGTATCGTTACTATCAGTCCTCGACTCGCTTGTCGCCCGATGCCGAAGTGACCATACCACCGACCGACGAGACATCCAACCACGCATTACGGTATCTGGCTGCAGGCGGCATGGCAGGTGCCTGCTCAAGGTCGTGTACAGCACCCTTTGATCGTCTCAAAGTGTATCTCATCACACACCAGGAAAAGTCGCTGACATTACGGCAGGCTGTCGAGTCCATTTATAAACAAGGCGGATGGCGCGGCTTTTTTGTCGGCAACGGGCTGAATGTCATGAAAATTGTGCCCGAATCGGCAATCAAGTTTTACTCGTACGAAACATGTAAAAGGATCATGGCAAGTGCCCTGGATTGCGAGGATAAGGACTCCATCCCAACAAGTGCTCGGTTTATGGCAGGAGGTGTTGCCGGCATGTGTTCACAGCTTGCGATTTATCCGGTTGAAACACTCAAGACGCGAGTCATGTCCCTCCAGAGGGAGGGAAAGATAGATAGCCTGAAACAGCGATCGTTGATTTTAAATACAATTAAGGATATGTATGCGCGTGCGGGTTTTCGTGGATTCTGGCCTGGTTTGGTAAGCTCATCGTGAAGAAAGAAAAATGAAAACCTTTTGATAGAACTGAGTTGGCTGACAATATATATCGGAACAGACATTAGGCTTGGTGGGCGTGTTTCCATATCAAGCTTTGGACTTGGGTATCTACGAAACCCTGAAGCTGACGTATCTTGGATACATGGAGGAGCAAGGAGCTGGACCAGCGCAGCCAAGCGTATTTGTGCTTTGGGCGTGTGGTATGGTTAGCGGGTCTATAGGTGCAACAAGTGTATACCCTTTAAACGTAAGTTACCAAAAATATGTAGTGTTGGAAAAGTGCAACTTACTAATTTTTTCCCTGTATAGGTTGTACGAACGAGATTACAAGCACAAGGCACAGCGGCACATCCAACGATATACCGATCTCCATGGGATGCTGTTAGAGTAACTTATCAAGCAGGTGGGCCTCGTGAGTTTTATCGCGGTCTTGGCCCTACTCTTTTAAAGGTAAGTCAAAGGTTACTGTAGTTATTTATTAAGCTATGTGCCTGCTCTTACGGACGCTCTTGTGTATTTGTAGGTTGTACCTGCCATTAGTATCAGTTATGTCACGTACGAATGGGGCAAACAACAGTTGGAGATATCATAAACACCCATGCACACATGCACTCACACACACACACAAGCAAACACTTGCACAATCACGCATTCACCCACTATATTATGTATTTGTTACCCTTTGCTACACCCACACACGCACTTACACATTCTATTTAACAACCATTCACCCGGCATCACTTCTCCATACTTTTGTCTTCTCACAAAAAAGAGACAGAAAACCAACACCTCAAGGCATTACCATTTCTTTACAATTTAATTGTTCTTTATACTCTTGCAAATCAATCGCTATTATAGACATTCTTCGTTTGAATATAATCCGCTGGAAATTAATAGTATTATCGTTCTTGTTAAAAGAGTTACTGGTTAGCTAACTATTGTACAATATGACGAAGGTTCTGATCTCGGTATTGTCGAAGTTCTGCTTGCAAGACAGCCGCACGTTCCATCCATCGCTCTTCTACCTGAGCGACACGATCTTCTGCTTGCCGTCGAATCTGATCCATCCAGACTTCTTGCTCAGCCGTTTCGTTACTGAGCCAGTTATCCACAATTCGTTCTAACCCCACACGGTACTTCATTTTGAGTGACTCGAATTGTTCTTGTTGCTGATGTAATAATGCTTCCTTTTCTTCCTCGAATTTGCGGCGATAATCTGCTGGATAAATGCATCTTATCAGTCCCATGCTTGTCTTCGCTCTCAGTCCTGCTCTTGTTTACCTTTGTTTGATCTTTCTCGAGTTAATGCGCGTTCCAAGTCTTGGATATACAAAGCTTGATGATCGAAATGCATCTTTAACTGCTGTATAATCTGAGTACCGCTTTCCTCTTCGTGGTCAAGTATATTACCGAAAGCCAGCTTCAATTCATGCATAAAGTCCAGCTGCCGTTCCCGTGCCAGCATCAGGCTCCTTAACCTTGACTGAGCTGCCTCGACTAGATCGCCATCATCGTTATCGCTGATACCATCACTATGCTCTTGAAGTGTGTATTGGCCGTTGGCTGTTGCCCATATTGAATGTAAGTTGCCACTTGTACTATTATGCGATTTTTTCTGTAGCCACCGCGTTCGATCGTGTTCTGCTGCCAGTGCTGTTGTTGCTGTTTTACTCCGTAGTCGAACGGCTCTGCCGTTACTATTCAAGTTGTTTGTTGTCTCGCTTTTTGTAGCGCGTGCCGTCAAAGGAGTGGGTATAAGTCTTGTTTGCTGGCTGACACTCGATTGTAAACGACGGCGTGGCAATTTAGAGGTGGGCAAATGGTCCTCCATCGACAATCGTGCCATTCGTTCATGGATTGCTTTTATGCTATTCACCGGAGACTTTTTTCGATCAGTAGCAGCAGCAGTAGCAGCTGCTGCTGCTGTCGTTGAAGAACGGGACGAGCGAGTAGCATGAGTTAGTGGTGTACTACCACTACTGCCCCGACTAGAAGACGAAGTTGATTGTGGTGGGAGTTGTTGCCGTTGTTGTAATGAAGTTGCCCGTCGTCGAACTCCTCGTTGTTGCCGAGATTCAATATTGTTCCGATGATTGTCATTCATGTTGTAGGTGTAGGTCGGACGTGTTGTATATATATATTTTACTTTTTATAAGAATAGAAATAGTAGAGAACGAGAGAGAGAGAGAGAGAGGGAGGGAGAGGAAGAAGCTACGAGGAAGGGGGCGGTGCAAGCACAGCAAAGGGGGTTGTTTATAAGAGAAAGGGTGAAAAGAGCAAGTGGTACTATCTATCACCACTACACCTAGCGCCAATACTACCGAGGGGCAGTAGTGGCAGCGTTGCACGTGTTCTCTGCTGCTGGAACTTCCCAAGCTATGATCTCTGCAACACCCAATCCACCCAACGGGAACCCATCCCAGAAATCACCATAAAAAAGACAGGACGTCAGTATATCATCCAGGGGTGGAAGTTGCAAGGGGGTTGTCAGTTTAAAAAGCAAAAACATGATGTTCACCTCGGAAAGTAAAGGACACGCGTCGATCCCTGTGCACGGTGGTGCCATCCGATGCCGTATCGATATGATCCTTGGAAATTGAATGTTTGTATTTGTACCTTGAATCGCCCGTCATTACCACCATTGATAGACGTGCTTAATTTAGGTTACAATATCCAGTGAGCACAAATGTCCATGCATGGCAGAATCGGTAGCAAGTAGCAGCAAGAACTTACGTAGCAGGATGTCGAGGGTATGACCTGTCTCCACGTGAGTAAACTTCATAACGCATGCAGACAACAGCGACAGTGATAAAATGGCCGGTCCAAATAGCGCTGGTGCATCTACAAATTTTGATTTTGTGCGTGAATACAATGTACCGTCGCCTTGCTTTTTTGTTTGTCTTGTTACTTTGTTACCTGTGTGTGGCATGATTCCCTGGCCGAGATTATATTCATTTACCAGAAGGTGATTTGGTACGTTTGGCATGAGTTCTTGTTTCATAATACGATCGACGATCGCACTTGAAAATTCGGGCAATGGACCAAGTTCCTCAAGCACCTTTCTTCATTGTTGTTGTTGTATGTACTATTGAATGAGCTTCTGAACCAAGACGTGAAAGCGCGAGTACTAGTAGCTACCATTAAACGGTGAATATTTCTATCGTAGCAATACCTGTATCTGTAGCTGAACAAATGGCCATATTGCTGTGTTCTTCTTTTCAGCTCTGGGTTGGGACTACATAGCAAAAGTGACAATTATAACACCACTTCTACAGCAACTACCGCAAGAACTTGTTTACCGCTATTGCTGTATTCGCTTTACCTGATACCTAAACCACACCATTGATTGTCGTCCACAGCGTCAATCATTGCTGCTTCTTCCTCGCGACCGACAAAGTCCTCTATCAATATAAGACCAGGAATTTGGTTACTGTAATCCGTCGTACGCATGATTTTTGTTGCAGAATAGAGAAGCAATGATTATTGTTTTTTTCTAATCGGGAGATTTGAAACGGACGTCTCTCCTCTCTCCGCTTTTTGCCTCGCTCTCCGAAATAACTGCTTGAATCTTGCACACACGCACCTTGTTTAACGCTTTATTCCGCAATGTCAATTGCTCAGTGGCGACAATTCAACTTTTTCGATAAACAACAAGTCGTCGATCCTACCGACAAGTCCAAATCGCCTGCCGTATTTCAGGTGTGTATATATATACAAAGACGAACATGAAGAGCAGGGGTGAAAGCAAATTGTCAGTAACATCTATATATGTTCTATGTATTATAGAAGTCTGATATATCAGTACTCACTAGCGGTCGCGGACAAATTGCACTAGCTGATATCCTTTTTATTGTTGCTATTAATTGAAAGTTGGATGCAAGATTAACATATCTATCACTCGCTCGAAATATGCTTCCTTAACCGTTTTATGTTTACATTCGAAAGGCCAGGTCTATATCAGCGATCGCAACTTTAAAACTCATTCGTTCGTCGCGTATGATGGCGGTCGCGTTACTCACCTTAAGCAACTCAAGCAAAAGAATATCTTGGTGACAGTTGGTGTGAGTAGAACTATTATACGGATGTCTACGTGTGAAAGGATGCCTCATACCTTATTGTGTATGCATATTTCAGGAAGAAGATAACGGCACACCAGTGGTTAAATTTTGGGACCTTGATTCAGTGGATCGATCCAAATTAAACGAGTCCCAGCCTTACACACCTACCTGCATTCGAACAATCAAGATCCAGCATGGAACCAAGCCTTATCCTGTAAGTAAGAGAGATAATCCCATGAACCTTTGATAAAACAAAACTAACGAAAGAAACCGGGAATCTATTGTTACAGGTATCTACCATTGCTGTGCTGGATAACATGTCTCAACTTGCTGTTGGTTTGACTAGTGGCGTTGTAATTCATGTTCGGGGAGACTTGTCAAAGGATCGTACTGTTAAGCAAAAGGTCATTTTTGAAGGCGAAGAGCCAATCACAGGTAATTTAAGCAAGACATTCTACAACGAGATAAAAGAATCTCCTAATAAGCATGAATATTTTTGTTTTTGCAATATTTAGGTCTGGGATTCCGCGAACAAACAAAATCCACCATCTTGTTTATTGTCACCACCGGCAGCATCATGTCATATAATACTACTGCAAATAAGCCCACAGTGGTAAGTTTGGGAGGAGGAGGGGAGCAGGAGGTTGAATTTGGATAACACCAATTTTTTATCACCGAATGAAATTTGATGTATTATACATGTACTATAGACTACGTTGGACGAACAAGGCTGTGATTTGGGATGCGCTGTCATGAGCGATGTACAAGAGATGGTAGTGGGTCGCGATGAAGCCATCTACTTTTACGATTCGACAGGAAGAGGACCATGTTTTGCATACGATACACCCAAATCATCATTGACCTGGTTCAAGGCAAATTACTTGGTTATTGTGTCGCCACCAGTCACCACGACCACCCACTTATCAAGCCCAGCACGATCCGCCCTATCTTTCAGTCCAAAACGAAGTGCCATGAATGAACTGACGAAAGTCACGATTTTTGATACGGCCAACAAGTTCATTGCCTACGTTGGCACGTTTGTTGGTGGTATCCGTGGTGTTTTCTGCGAATGGAATTCGGTCTGGATTGTGGGCATGGATGGCAAGGTAAATATATCAAAGAGCGGTCGTTGCTCGAATTTCTGATTCACCTCCTTTCACTTATCTATCACTTCTAGGTCCATCATCTCGATGAAAAAGATACCCCTACAAAGCTAGAGATTCTCTTCAAGCTCAATCTTTACGTTTTGGCAATCAATTTGGCACACATGCAAAAGTATGATGATGCAAGCATCGCCGAAATTTTTAAAAAATATGGTGATCACTTGTATTCGTAAGTCTACATCCGGAAAAGTTGTACTTTACTTCTTTGGTTATGCATCAAGGCAAAGATTAATTTCATCCTTTCAAAAAAAAAATAGAAAGGGTGATTATGACGGTGCAATTGAGCAATATGTACGAACAATCGGTCAGCTTGAACCATCCTACGTTATTCGGAAGGTAATCAGTGTTCTATAAGAATAGGGGCTAAAAGTAAATATGTAAGTGCTAACCTCCACGGAATAGTTCTTAGACGCACAACGAATATACAATCTAACAAACTATCTGCAAGAGCTGCATTCACAAGGATTAGCCAACGCTGACCATACCACATTGCTGCTAAATTGCTATACCAAACTCAAAGACGTATCACGATTGGATCAATTCATTAAGGTCAGTTCGAGAAAAAATTTGGCCTTGGGATTTTATACTGACATGAAAAATAATATTAGAATGACTCGGACTTAAACTTTGATCTCGAAACGGCAATCAGCGTATGTAGACAAGCGGGTTACTACGAGCATGCTGTCTATCTAGCAGAAAAGTTCCTAGAACATGATTTGTAAGTGGCGTTCGAAAAGAAAATTATAGACAATAATGGACTTACCAACAGCAACATATTGTCAACGACAGATATCTCGATATTGTTATTGAAGATATCCGAGATTACGATGCTGCCCTGACATATATACGAAAACTGACGCCCCATGAGGTGCGATTAGGAACAATTTTCTTTTCGAGCTACAAGTGGTAAAAGAAACACTTACTAAATAAATGACTGTATAAATAGGCCGACAAAAGTTTGCAAAAATACAGCAAAACGCTCCTTACATATCTTCCAGAGCAAACGACACAGCTACTAATCGATCTCTGCACAGGAGCTCTGACCATTACAAATATCAACGGTGGCAGTGCTGAAAGAGAAGATGCACTTTCACCTACACCTTCAGCCAAAAACAACACCACACTTCAAACATTATCGATCCTTCCGTTCGCTGGACCATCCAATGATGCAGCATCAATCCAGTCGGGCAGTAGTGGACATAATGGCGGCACAGGAACGCCCAACGGCATGGGCGATAGCAGCAGAAAGCAGCGAAAAGGTCTCAGCTACACACCACCGTCTGCACGGATATTCATGCCTGCATTTGTCGAACGGCCTGATTGTCTCGTCATGTTGTTGGAGCGTGTTTACGAAAAGCGATGGGGCTACTCTGCGGAAAAGCTAACTGCGGCGGTGGCAACCAGTGATGCAGCATCGACTCGCAGCTATAGCACCAACGACAAGCACCAGACGAATGGTGCTTCTGGTACCCCCACTACAACATCCGCTGCTGCTGCTGCTACGCAAAGTACATTATCTCTACAAGAGAAAGAGGAACGCAGAACAATTTGGAACACGCTGCTCGAGCTGTATCTTATGGACGAGCATCCTGTTCCACTCATGTTCCCTCAGTTGAACACTCAAAGACCTAATCAGCTCAGTGATCGTGATCAGCAAAAACGTCGAAAGGAGTTCCGCGTCAAGGCATTGGCGCTCTTAAAGGATGATTCAGTTGAATATGATACAAATCAGGCTTTGGTGCTATGCCAGCTCAAGCAATTTGATGAAGGCATTGTATATCTGTACGAAAAGACGGGCATGTACACTGATATCTTGCGATTCTGGATGGATAAAGAAGAGACAGACCGTGTCATTGAGAGTGTACGAAAGTACGGGTAAGTACTTTCTTCTTCTCCCTTTTTATTGCTTATATTGTGTACCTTCGCACAAAAAACGAAAGGCAAGCTAATAAACAATCTCCAAGTGCTACGAGAAAAAAGCTGATCAAGTCATTGTTTGATTCTATTTTCAACGTCTAGACCAAAGGATTCGTCATTATACCCCATGGTGCTCACCTATTTTTCATCCAATCCGGAAATATTATCCAAATCCACGCCTGAACTTTTATCTGTTATCAACCATATCGACTCTCAAGATCTTTTGCCACCTATTCAGGTAGTTCAAGCTTTGTCTCAAAGCAATGTGGCTACTATCGGTTTGATCAAGCGATACATTGGCAAAAAGATCGAGCACGAGCGAGAAGAGTTGAAGCAGGTGGGTACAGCAAAGTGAGGTGGATATTCGTGGGGGAACTGATATGACTAATATTCTTACTGACCGTGAATAAATGATTCAGAACGAAGAGCTAATAACAAGTTATCGCGAAGAGACTGAAAAAAGAAGAAATGAAATTGAGGAACTACAGACAAGTGCGCGTATATTCCAAGTTCAAAAATGTAGTGGATGTGATGGCATGCTTGATTTACCCGCTATCCATTTCCTTTGCCGTCACTCGTATCATCAGCGGTAAGTAGCTCTTGTCACACGTAGAACTGAGTACGTCAAACACGTTGCAGCCTAATCTCTGACGCTATCTTCCTAGCTGTATTGGTGAAAACGATCGAGAGTGCCCACAGTGTGCTATCCAGCACCGTATGATCAGCGAAATTCGTCGAACACAAGAAGCCAACGCAGATCGTCATGATTTGTTCTTTGATCAGGTACGCATATAATAATTGGAGGGAGGTTATTCAGTTAGAAGACCCGATTGCTAAACACCAGTCTTTATACGTACATCGCAGCTCGATAGCGAAGAAGATGGGTTCTCGGTCATTGCAGATTACTTTTCAAGGAACACGATGGCATTTGCCAAACTAGTTGATTGAAAAGAGCGTGGGACCAACTATATATATATATATATATCATATATTACGTTACTATGATTGTTAACAACACAACTCATTCTATATATCCATATTATATGTTGCTTTACTAAAGATTCGAGAACGCATATCCTCCTCGAATTCAATAAGTACAGTGTACAGAACAATTTATTTCCAAAGAGTAGTAGATGTATGACTGACTCAAACGCCTAGGGATGAAATGATGAAGTATGATACAGGGTAGAACAAATATATGTGATAGCCGTGAAGAGTGGATATAACCGGGTATAGATAGATGTGATGCAGAATGCTTTGTTGGGTGTAAATTTGTGGTTTAGCATACGCTTTCAGGATCATGCAACTGCAACACGTTGTCAGCGCCTCCCAAGTCAGATAAGAAAGTACTTGCAACGCCTTGTGATCCATGCTTTGTTTCTTCCTTGAGGACATTGATAGCATACCCGACCACTAAAAGTCCTGGAGGGCGACTTCCACCCACACTGTCCAACAGCTGAACGATATTTTGCAAGGAACCCCACACAATCCGCTGATCTTTACAACTTGCTCTTTCGATAATGGCGCAGGGTACATCGGCAGGGTATTTTTGCTTTCCAATTAAATCTTGAGTCAGTGCTGATAGGCGATGAATGGCCATCAAAAAGACGTCGGTTCGGTGTGCGTCAAAAGTTGGTAGAGGTATTGTAGAGTTTTTGGCACCTGTGCCAGTCGTAACTAGGAATTGAGATGCAACAGATCGATGGGTCAAAGGGATACCAGCCAATAGCGGTGCAGCATATGAAGATGAAATTCCAGGAATGACTTGTGGAGTGTAGCCGAGCTTTCTAAAGTGCAGAACTTCTTCACCACCTCGGCCAAATAAGTATGGATCTGAAATAAAAATCCATATCGTTTGAGTCATCTGGGTTCTTGCAGATATCCTTGGTATGCTGCTTCTCTACATTCCCCATAAATTCTAAGAAAATTACCTCCTTGTTTCAAGCGAACGACACGTTTGCCTTGCTTGAGTGCAACCAGTGCCATTTGGTTAAACTCCTCCTGTGCAGCATCGGCATTGCCTGGGAACTTGCGGGAAATCTTCAATTCACACTTGACAAGTGCAACTACTTCAGCTGGTACGATCTTGTCTGCCAGAACTAAGTCTGCATCTTCGATAGCCCTATGTGCAGCCATGGTCAACAGATCGGGATCGCCGGTACCTGCACCGACCAACGTAATGACACCTTGCTTTTCCTGCTTCAATGGTTGTTCATGTTGGCTTATTACTGGTTGTTGCTGCAGCTGCTGTTGAGGACGTGGTGGAGCACCAAGTGATGCCAAACGTTCCGACTTGCCGATACTTTCATATCCTTCGTCATGGTGATACGCTTCCAACAGATCCTCCATATCACGATCTGACAATTGCGCCAATCGGTCCATGCTCCAGTATTCACAGATCTGAGCCAGCCACTTCATACGTCGACCACTAGCAGCTGAGGACGGATCCGAGCAACGTACTTTATGGCGTAACAACCCCACTCGTCGTACAGCATCACCGAGATTAGCTGGCAGCGATGCAGCCACGTGACGCCTGATACGGTTCGACAGTTTGGACGCCAGGCCGTTGGTCGAAACCGCAATTTGGAGTGATTGATCGCGGTAGGTCGACGTCATGAAGAAATCGCACAGATCGTTGGCGTCAGTGACATTGATAGGAATGCGCCGAGCACGGCAAGCCTGTGCAATCGGTGTGGCAAACGCACGATCGGAGACACAGACAAAGACGAGATCAGCCAGGTTCTCGTCGAGATAAGCAACGTCAAAGTCAGAACCGAGCCATTGGATTTGCTTTTGTTCAATACGGTAGACGAGTTCAGAGCACATGTTTTCTATGGGTCCAACGAGAGAAACGGCAGCGTCGGCTTCGAGAGACGCCAGTACTCGGCTGGCGGCAATAGTAGTGTTGCCAACGACAACCACCTTTTTGTTATTGCATTGCATTGCGATCATGAGGGATGCACCGCCCTGAGGGTTGGGTACCTGAGGCAGAGGGGTAGCGGTAGTTGACATGGACAAAGATAGAGTAGGGGTGTATATAGTAGAGAGAGGTATTAAAGAGAAAAGGTGTGCTCTAGAGTGAGTTTATGAGGAAGCATCTTCTTAATATATATACGCTTTCGCCGAAATGGGCTAACAAACAAATCAAATGCGTTGAAGATTAGGCAAGCGATGGCGAAGCTTGCGTTCGGTAAATTGATTGGCTGATAACGCTTATGCCTCATCTGTGTTGCTCACCTAAATAAAAAAAAACTTTTTTTTTACTGGTTCCTGTATTTTGTTATTTCTATACGGTCAAGTGCACCGAATGAGTGCATTATCATATCAGTACTCTCTGATAACAGGAATGCACGACCCGGTATGTGTATGCTTTTTAGACCAGATATTCCTTATCTCTTTCTATCAGAATAATCTACCAGCTTTGTTTATCAGCCCGCCGCTGCCCCATCTTTTTAAAAGCTGTGGAGCATCATTTCCTTGAAGAACACTGCTCCGGAACCATCCTCAGTTCTGCGCATCTTTTATCAACAAAAAGCACAATAGCCACAGTCTTATTACAGAATGGAATATGTATGTGGCTGCGTCCTGTTTTCGTTTAAGCGCTCAAAAGTATGGTTTCCGCGCTTTTGATCATCAGAAACCATTGCACTGCTGGCATCAACGACGTCGCTCAGAGATATGTTTCGAAAGTATTAACCTTATCTTTAATAATACGATCGTAAGCAATATTGCTTCTACTCCAAAGAAAACACTACGACAGGTCTTACCGGAATGAGTCGATCTTGGTTCAAAAGTTCTGTAAAAGTACTCAGTGATCGGCCCTCGTCGTGGAGTTGTCGAGAAATGCTCTTGTGTCAAGCAGAATGTGTATAAATAGAAACAGCGTTGCGTTGCCTTGGTAATTTTAACGCTTGCGACAAGTTAACTTAAAGATACTAAAGATACAGTAACAAAAGCTTTTTTTTGGATGTTACTTTATCCATCGTACGAGGTTCTTTATGATATGCTGTCGATAGAAAGATATTATCTAGTATAAATAACGAACAATAAGCAGACTAGGCATCGATGATCTTACTGGTATAATCATTACACTTCTCGCTACCCTTCTCTTTCTTTGCTCCGTATGGTTTCAATTGTTGTATATGACTTATACCACATTTCGTGCCAGGCAACAGTACATAACTCGTCTGTACGCATTTATTAATCAACAGTATTTACTTTGGAGCGTTGTATTTTATAGTAATATATTAGAATACAATGGTGCAGTCATATCATATATATCCAAGTTTGTGAACATTTGATAAATATCACACGCGCCAATCATCAAAATACTGTACAGGCATGTTCAGGTAAATGCTTTCCACAATGCACTTGATTACTGCGCGCAATCAGGAAAAATTACTTGGTGAAAATCCGAGTGTACCGAAGGTTATATTATGTAACACGTTTTCACCTTAGTTTTGGCTTCACAATCACATAAGCTTACGACATATAAAGAAAAGTGGTGTAATATAGCATGCAATCATGCATGGCTACTGCGGTTATGTGTGAATACATATTTATTATAGAAAGAGAAAGAAACGCGTTGCGCAGCATCTTCAGTTGACTTTAAAAAAACCTATAGTGATGAGTTCACTTGTGTGAACTGAATGGTTTATTAATGCCTAAATGGTTTTGCTCTTTCTCGTTTCATCGCGCTTTTTAATTGGCAGTTGTTTTTCTTATTTACGCACACACACCAGGAAAACATACATAAAAAGTGGTATATGTAAGTTGTCCGATTCCTTAGAAGAGTGTTCTTCTTGGTGGAAATACTGGATCGTATGTATGCAAGAGACTGCCGCAGCGGTAATACAGTGCCCGCTCGATAATTCAATACTCGATAACTCGATATTTTTGATAATTCGATCACTTTCTCAAATGACCAGGCTGGTAAGCAGTAAAATATCGACAAAGCGATAATTCGATCATCGATCGCTTGGCTGTGACATATCGACAAGTATAAACCAATAGAAATGCTTAGTGACGCGGAATTCAACCAGCGATCAGTGCCGGATCATACATCAGAGTCTAGAGTTAACAGTATTCCCAATGAATATTCCTTTTCTTAACGAGTCCCAATTTCATAACTCGATATTTCGATATTTCGATCACTTATGGCCGTTACCAAAGTGATCGAATTATCGAGCGGGCACTGTACTTTGCTTGTTGAAGATGATAGCCAAAAAGCCTCAAAGATAGACTTAGTGCCGCTTATTACACATGGCAAATGTCTAGAGATGTTTTGTAATAATACTAACGAAAGTGTAACAAAGACATACTTGTGTTTACGTGGAATGCTAGATAGTTTGTATTACTAATGAATCTGCATTACTATCCTTCATTTCCAGTAGATGTTCGATCGGTTTGTCATCATCGCTTGACTACCATCAATTTCTGAGGCAAGTTTTTTTTATTTGATTGACAAACTTGTATATATTTCAGTTTTCTCATCATTGATTGTTGTGTTATGTGCTCTTTAGTCGTGCTCTGTCTACACCGTTACGTACTTAATTTGTTAAGGCCTTGCATATATTATCTTTTAAACCACATCACAGAGCAATTTTGAACACACGTTACTGCGGTCAGATGTAAGTATGCTCCTGACTTTTTTAAGATAAGCGGCTTATCATGTCTTATGATGGTATTTGCTATGACAGAATCATTAAGATTATGGTGACACTTTACTTCAAGCGAAGAAGTGAATGCTAAAGCTTTTTGAGAACAGCTTGATGTTGAAGTCACAATGGTTGATGACTAGCTGACCAACCACAAAATGCATATATGTGACTTTTATTACCGGTTAAAAACATAGAAGGGAAAATGAAGCTAAATAAATAATATGGATCGACTGCAGCATATACAGTAGACCCCCTCTAATGTCAACCCCTTTAATGTCAACTCTCGATAAGGTCAACGTTTTTCTGAGTATGCCTAACATTTTAGCAGAGGAAAATGTCAACTTCTACGTAAGGTCAATGTCAACACCTAAGCCAGGGTTGACTTTTTATCAAGAACAAACATAAATCAAAAACGTCTATTCCGTCGTTAGTTGAAACTATTCTGTCATGGATGACTGCATATATAGTATACATTTTTTAAATACAGTGTGTTGGAATGCGTTGATTTAATATCTTTATTATCTGGTTATAAGCTTTGTGCCTAGATAGTCCATCCCCGCCAAACGTCAACCCGCGTTAGCGTCAACACTTTCAGCTGAACTTGAGGGTTGACATTAACGAGGGTCCACTATATTAAAGAACGTCGGTACAGGAGCTAACAGCGGTGTATATACTGTATAAGTACACAGGTTGCATTCACTATATGTACTCGAAGGATCTGTACAAATGCGTATCATACATACGTGAGCATGAAACCATGGCCATAATACAGTAGTCTTATGAAAAGAGAATTGCTTTTTCTTCTTGTCCCTCCACCCCTTCGCTTTCATTACATATTAATAATACATACCCAATTCGTTTTCCTATATCTGATATTGAAAATGCTTTCTTGCGTAGTATTTCTTCGTCTCAGTAAATATGTCTGCATTGATCTATCATCACTTTCGACCAAAACCAAACTTGATGGCTAACCAGTATTTGCAGGGACAGTTTTTAGCCCGATGTTTACTGGTCCGAAGATCAATGCGAGAAAGAAAAAAGGTACAGATGATAGGAGAAAAAACATTCTACATACTATGTATATAATAGGGTTTTGAATATTTGAACTTGTTTGTACATAGCGCTTTCCCACAATAAGTTCGTTATAAACGTGATATAAATTTAAATGAGCAAAGAATCAGACTGTGCAATAGAGAAAGTGCCCATCATAGCGAACAAGATCAGTACAACTACTACACTTCTGTATTGTGCTGTCATGCTTTTTCTCTATTATGTAACTGCAGTGCAAAATGAATACCACGACGACGACAATGGTTATGCATGCTGTAGATGGTTTTGTAAACTTTACCATGCAACTAAGTATGTGCGTTACAAAAAAGCTGACTGCTCCCTGAGCTATTGTTGCTAGAGCAAAAGAAGATTGGATTCCACAGACAAGGGCTCCATCATGGTATTATTGGGCTATTGTACTACTGCCACTAGTATTGTCAGGTTGTGACATAATAAAGCTTTATGACGTAAGAGTATTTACTTCGACCTGGACAGCTGTCTATAAAGAGGAAAAGTAGAGGGGTCAACATTAAAGTGATGCGTATGTATGTAGAAGCACTTGCTGACAATTTGCTGCATAGAAAACGACAACTTTTGTCGGTGCTGTCATCATTGTTGTCATTATCACTATAGTAATAATTGTATCTTTGGAAGCATGTGCTGGTTTTTCTAATATCAATGAGCATCACTATTGCTACCGAGTGTTGTTTGCAAAAATCTCTTTTCTCCTCAATTCATTCATCTTAGGGTAAATTTTTTATCAATAGACACCAAGTAAAAGAGATATGGAGAGAAAGCATGTTTAAGCATGTAACCATCTTGTTTAGCACATGTTGTAATGATGATGATGATATGATGTCTATGTGGTTCTTGCTGCACGTACGTGGTTGTAAATAGGGGCAGCACGGATGGAATTCTAGGTCGTCTACAACCAAAGTTTAAAAGAATATCTAGTCAAAAGCATTATATATCTATGCAGCCCATCATGAAAGCAAAGGGAAAAAGAAAAGTCGAGATAATGACCCCCATACAGTATGTTTGTAAGGATGAACGTAGAAGAGACGAGCACGATGTTGGATCGCTATCCTGTTCAAGTAAAGGGGATAAAGGAACTGGATGCAAGAGCATTTTCATACTCAGCGATTCCCCAAGAAATTTTACTGTGATCTAACTATTCGATACCACATAACACATAGCTCACACCAAATATTTATCGTGATGCTGTCCTGCCGCACAAAATAATTATCACTACAATATCCATCATAGCCCAATTTGTTTGCATTTGTTCCAGCTAGCCGAAAAAAGGAGAATTATGGTTTTAAAAAGGTTTTTTATTTATTAAAATATATGAAAGGGTATCGTAACTATCGAATTCTTGAAGAGAACCTGTATGTAGTAAAAGAGAAAGATATCAGTTATGACTGATCACTAGTAACATCCACATATGTCACATTTCTTCCTCCCTCCCTTTTCTTCCTTTCCGTATACACCACCCAATCTCAGCAGAAGGTAATGGAAAGCTTTTTTCTTTCAGTAGAGTTTGTAAGGTAGCGGTTGTTTTTTCCACATCGTCATAACGACTCGAGCCAAATGCCTGGATCATCCTTTCGAAAAAAGCTTTTCATAACCTCCCAAATTCCCAAACAATATAGAAAATAAAAAAAACTTACCGATAGTGCGAAAGAGCAATGATTAAAGCAAGAAGTCGCGTGCGCGTCGCTTAAATAACTTTTTTTTGCGGTCATTAAATGAGAAAAAAAACTTTTTTTCGTCGCCGATTAGAGTTTTTGGGTGGCTTCAACGGCATTTACCAGCCCGCTCAATTATCCCGCACCCAATAGCCCGCTCCATGTGACTGGTTGAAAGAAGGAAGATGAGAGCGAGGGTGTTGTTATTATCACGTAAACAAAAAGAAACGGGGATATCAAACCAAGCATAGTGGACCGGGTGATACGCAAGTCAACCGGGAAATTTGCGAGGTCAGCCGGATAAGAATAAGATTAGATGACTTGATGCCTCGGTTCGCAAAAAAGGACCATACGATGACAAAGCACTATGAATATTAGCGATCCATTAGAAACGTTACATCAACATGACGGTGACGATGACATTATACACACAACAGTATTATACGCGATTATATCATGGTATAACATAGAACCTGGCACTTATGCCATCGTTGACAGGAGTCCATATATAAAAGTGGAGAAACCCAACGAAGCAACATCAACAACAGGCGAAGCAACAACAAGTGTAAGTAAAACGATGATGATCAGCGGTACACTTCTGACTGTGTCCCTGGCCTTGATGGTTTCCATATTGCTGGTGAACACTACAATCACCATGCCGATGGCAGCTATCCTTTTCCTTGCCTTGTGCCCACGGACGGCGGTAACACTGGTGACCAAGCCACGACCATGGTTATGGTGACCTACACCGAAACTGTCACTCAGACAAGCACTACTACACAGCACCCAATCAACAACGGCGGTAACAGCAACGATAACAACAACGAAGATGACGCTGCTAGGTAACGAATTCATTCTACTGTGTCTCCGTGGCTATTATTCCGTGGTTCATCTCCATAGTTATTATCCCCATGGCTCCCAGTTTGAAGAGCACAGAAAATGAGCCTACTATTTTTTCCTTTTATGAAAACAAACACCAGCCTCGCAACTGGTTCCACAATGGCTTTGACTCTGGCTGCCACTGCAGTAAGTTATACGGCTTGGCCTACTACACACCAAGTCTCTTTCTAAAATTGTGCCCACAAAACCTTTTAAATCTCTACCATTTATCCATCTATAAAAAAAACCGTGGAAAACTGGCTTTGTTGTGAACGTTGCGGTGATTGTTATGACCGATTCCTGTTATTCTATATGACCAAAACAGGGTGTCATGATTGTACAACCTGATCCGCTGTCTGCTGGAAAAAAGGAAAAAGGGTTGCTCAGCTTATGCACGATTGTTTGATCCGAGGTACGGTCCGATGGAACACGGACGTGAACCCTTTGGGTACTGCTTGCAGTTCTTTTGGTGCTGGTTCAAATCTCAATTTTATTCTTTTCACACACACCCTCTCTCTCTCTCTCTCTCTTCCTCTCTCAACCGTTCTTTTTGTTACACATATACGCATATTCATTCACATAAAACGTCCTTACTGATGGGTCAAGCTACCGACAACAACTATTACAGTAGTCCCCCGCAACAGGGTGAAGCAAGTTCATACGCACCACCGCCACCACCCACGTATCAACCACCAGAACAACAACACACTTATCCGCCACCGCCACAACAACAGCCAGCAGCAGGACCACCCCCACCTGGATCCACCTATTATGCTCCTCCACCACAACCACCACATGGTGGCCACCAGCAGATGCCTCATGTACCGAACCAGCAACCTATTCGTAACCCCGTCGTGCAATTCTATGCTCCTCCCGACAACAGATCTCTTGCCATGAAACGCCGTTTGTTTTCATTTCTATGCTGCTTCATCATTATTGGCCTCATTGTGGGGTTGGCAGCCGGCTTAACTCGTAGAACTTATGGATGTAACTGGTAAGCTCAAGTACTTTCCGTAGTTGTTATACAAGTTTACGTTATGTCGTCACGATTACATAGTAGTATACTATGCATAACGTAAAAATTTGAGGGAGGATGACGTTGTGCGATAAGAATGTGTGACATGTTTTTATATTACTGATGCATCCTGCATGATTCTTTTTCAAATTTAATATCTCAACCTTTAGCCGATACAATGCAGATTGCTACCGACAGTATGGTATGTTGTTTTTGATTGCCTATAGGAACAAGGCCACGTTTGCATTTGATGTGTAGTATATAGTATATAGTTTATATTTCCCTGGAACTGAAGAGAACCCCCCTATAACCTATTGCTACTACTACCTACATACATCACGTTATCACATACACACTCATGTACAGACGCAAGCAACAGTAGTCGTAGTTCTGACCATGTTCTCGTTATTTTTTCTATATTTTTCATTCTCATACACCCTGTAGGTACGAACTATTACTGCAGTCGCAATTGCCGGTGCACACGCTTCTGATACATCATGCATTCCATAAACCTAAAGATGTAATAACCCTTATTATGCTGCTAGTATTATAATTATAATTATTCCTTAGTATTAATATTACGATAATAAAAAATGCCCCTCTCTTTCATCTCCTCCTCAGATGCGTACCTACCTCGCCCTCCTTTTTTCTTTTTTATAATTGTTCCACCATCGGAAGTAAGGGGTCGATTATACACAGAGAGTGTGTACACAACCAAGGGTGAGAACTGCTATTCACGCAGTAACTATGTGACGTTAATACTTTTATGCGGCTATAACGAAATAGTAGTTTTGGTGGCGTATTGTGTGCGTCGTGAGTTCATAATGAGAGATTTTAATAACGAAGAGCTCCTAGAAAAAAAAAGGCATTTGATCATCAACGCATATTTTGCCCCATCCTTGAAAGGGAAGAGAACGGGAGTTCGTGAAAGGGAGAAAGAGATAAAGGGAAGGAATAGTACGTATTAGACTTTAACGTTCCCTGTTCACCCGTCTTGCATTACGAGCTGTAAGTAACTCATGTACGAATTTTTCTTTTATGAACATGCATACGTCTAGCAATGGTACGTATATCAGTCGGATTGTAATCATGTATGCGCAGCCCTAGCGAGAGAAAGTAGCAGTAGAGCTAATGGCGTCTTTTTTTGAGTTAGTGTTATATGCTACTGTAGTAGTATCAAGTTTACTTCTGCGATCGAACAAGAGATATTAATTTTTACTAGTAGTAACAGAAATGCAACGCGTTGATAAAGGAGGAAAAAGGATATTCTTATTCTATTCTACACAGAATATCCAATATCTCTGAAGGGTACACGGACAATGGTTTTAGCAACAAATCACAGACATTTTTCTTGGAATTTCTACTATTTATTTTTTTGCGGGAGGATCAAGGGCCGGACCGAGGGGTGGGATGCTAGTAGTAATATGTACACAAGCTTCAGCCCTTACTATTTTTATGGATCGACAAAATGTCTGTTCAGAGCCTTCCCCACCATAATTAATAATACTGTACCAATGATCGAAGATTATAATGTTAACTGAGAACGATAGATGATGTATAGAAAGAGGCGGAAAAACCTTTATGTAGGTATCATGCGTACGTATAAACAGAGTGAACCCTGCATACGCAAAAGAAAAAACTTAAATGTTGTAGTACTATGAAAGACCTCATAGACGATTCATTTCACTATCTGCATAATGCAGGAAAGTGGGGTGACTTTTTTTTTGGAGCATAGCCAATAGCTCTTTCAGCCCTTTCACACTGCAGTTAGTCATCGTACTATACTTACAGATACATCGCATACAGTAACATCATAGGCAATTACGCATTCATGTCACAGCATATATCATCCTCACGATAGAGAGCAGCAACCTTCCTCCAAAACCACTTTCTGAATTCGATTACATGCCCGTTAGGGTTCTCCCCTTCCATCGATGTATCATTAATACTTTGACTTTGCATTACATATTTTTTTTCCCAGATGTGTTGTTGCTGTTGTTTTCCGTGCCATGAGGTTCTTTTTATCCTCGTTTTGTTTGCTGTCGCCATCGTCATCGTCCTTGCTGCTGCTACAAATCGAACACGCATAATACACACGTTCATCATACACACGACGCTCCTCCTACCCCTCCTACACCACCCCCTCCTTCTTCTCTAACTATACCACTGCTACTGCTACTGCTACTACAGCTACAAGTGTATGCATATGCGTCCGTGGCTTGCTCTATCAAAAAGCGCTTTGATAGGGACCATAAGGATGATTAATGGAGTTCCTGCACACACAAGCACACGTATTACAGGGAGAGAACGGCCCCAAGTAAGAGCAGCAACCAGACACAACCTGCTTAGATGTACACAAAGCAGCAAGTAAGGATACACAGCCTCTCTCTCTCTCTCTCACTCTACCGGCAGATCGATGATTGACCCTGCATTAGGCGCGCAAAAAAACGAATTCACTGTTTAGTTCTTATCGTCATGAAAAATGAGAATTGTTCCTTTTACTCCTTTTTTTAAGGTTCCTTGCTAATAGTTTTTCTCACAAGCTTCTTATTTGGCTTTTATATAAAGGCAACATTAATTTCTTCTTTTTCTACTATTTCTCCATCACTCAGAATCTTGTTCTCACTTTTTTAAGCAACACTTATTACACTACTCCTACTAGTACTATCACATATTACCTACCTTTAAAACACAAATATGAAATTCTTCTCTGCTTTCTCTTCTTCACGCGTAGCTGCTGCCAGCAACAACAGCAATGATGATCATTGTTTTGCACCGGCCCCATACGAAAAGCCAACAAGTCGTAACAGTCTCGAATGGTTGACTCAGGTGGTTACACCTCATCGCCGTCGCCGAACATCGACCTCTTCTGAAGATAGTACCTTATCGAGCGCATCATCGATCTCGTCTGCTTCTTCCATAATGTCGCCCAAGTCCAGGGAATTCGAATCCTTGATTGTGGAACACCCTACGCGAACAGTCAGACTCAGCGTTACACCTGGTTATGCAGTTTAATTTGCAAAAGAGCTCCAAATCCAACAGCAACGGAACAAACGTCTCTCTTCCTCACATTGTGTACATACTACAAGTTATATAACCCCTCCTCCTCCGTTTCCATAACGCATTTAAAACTGTATATAGCATTACCTCTTCTTCCTCTTTCTACATACTACACTACTACTTCCATTAGCGTTACCGTTCTACTATTACATTGACAATGAAAATTGCAGCGTCCTCCTGCTCTTTCTACATTATAGCTTACTCCTTCAACCCATTTATATAGCACCTGCAAAATTAAAATATTTACTACTGGTTAACCTGATACGAGCTTGATTGTTGTTGTTGTTGTTGTCGTCGTCGTGATATAAGCATTTATCCCACTTATCGCCTCCTTTTATTGAACATTCTTTTGTTGATACATTTTTTGTTAATGATGCGCTTAATATGAGCCTTATAAAAGGAGCAGCAGGGCAAAATGGCAAGTAAAACAGGTACACCTACTACTACCTCTCCCACTCAATCCCTCCTTTGCTTTACTAATAACATAAGCCTGATTATATATGGCTATTTCTCACTGAGGCTCTGTCTCCATGTCCGGTTTTTGTCTTCCCCTGCCATGTTTTGCTCCTATCGTCCCAGGTAATCCTCTTGTCGAGACAACAACCAATATACGCGAGACCTCCCACAAAAAATCATGCAAAAAATAATGCTTGTGTGCGTACGGGTTTTATTAAATACAGTGGGGGAAAGACAGGTGTTTTTTGTTGTCGTATGTTTCGTGCGTGTATGTAAGAGTGAGAGAGAGAGTGTGTGTGAGAGAAAGAGAGAGCGTGTGTGAGTGTGTCTCTTAAGCTTGTGGAGAAAGGATAACGAAGGGAAGAACCTGGGTTTGCGAGATATCGAGGAAAGCAAAATTCATATTTTTTGTCGTGTGCGTAATTGAGGATGTGTCAACAAATCGCTTTGCTCAATGGCAAAACTAAGTTGTTTAGACACCGAGAAGGAATCGTCTTGGGTCTTCAACCATCTCCTTGAGGCGCACCAAGAAGGTGACAGCTTCACGACCATCAACAAGTCGGTGATCGTAGGTAAGGGCAACGTACATCATAGGACGGATTTCGACCTATTCATAAATAACATGATCAGTATCCACCACCCTTCTTTAGCAAACCCAATCAAATCTAATCCAGTCCAGTACAATCATCCCTTCCTCTCTACCGCCCCTTTCTTTGAATATTTACCTTGCCGTTGACAGCAATGGGTCTTTCCTTGATACTGTGCATACCCAAGATGGCAGTCTGGGGCAAGTTGATGATGGGAGTGCCCATCAATGAGCCGAAAACACCACCGTTGGAAATGGTGAAGGTACCACCGGCCATATCCTCAATAGTGATCTTGCCATCACGAGCCTATGCCATTCGCAATGGTAAGTTGATACGGTACGGTAAAAAAAGAAAACACACATGATCCTAAGAAATACAAACCTTTTGACCCATAGCAGCAATGTTCTTCTCGATGTCAATAAAGTTCATGTCCTCAACGTTGCGGAGGACGGGGGTGACAAGACCCTTGGGAGTAGAAACAGCAATGCTCATATCAATGTAGTCGTGGTAGACGATCTCATTACCGTCAATGGAGCCGTTGATGGCAGGAATTTCCTCCAAAGCGACAGCCGAGGCCTTGGCGAAAGCGGACATGAAGCCAAACTTGACGCCGTGCTTCTTGATAACAGCATCCTTGTATTCAGAGCGGAGAGCCATCAAATTGGTCATGTCGATCTCGTTAAAGGTGGTCAAGGAAGCGGCGGTGTCCTGGGACTGCTTCAAGCGCTCGGCAATGCGCAAACGCATGCGGTTCATCTTGACGCGGTTCTCGCTACGGTTGCCGAAGACCTTCTTGCCCTCATCAGCAGCGGGGGTAGGAGCAGGGGAGGATGCGGGTGCAGCTGGGGGAGGAGAAGCAGCGGCGGGCTTGGGAGCTTCGGCGGGCTTGGGAGCTTCAGGTTCGGCAGCAGCAGCAGCAGCAGGCGTCTCTTCCTTCTTGGGAGGAGGAGCAGAACCTTCCTTGGGAGCATCACCCAATTCCAATTTGAAAAAGTCGGCACCCACAGCAACATTGTCCTCTTCCTGGGCATAGACCTCAATAATGGTACCCGAGGCAGGCGAGTTGACGGTGACATCAACCTTGTCGGTCTCAATGGTGGCGATTTCCTCGTCCTGTTGCACGAACTCACCGACCTCTGTATAAAGAAAAAAAAAAGATACCGTTTGTGTTAATTATGCTGTAGCCCCCCTTGAACAACTTCACACGCTCACAAGCATTGCTCTCTCTCTCTCTTGTCACACAATAAATATGCAAAGATTACTCACGCTTGACCCATTGCTTCAAAGTGCCTTCAGAGATAGATTCAGCCATCTGGGGGACTTGGACAACCTTGTCAGCTATTATCGCCAATAAAGAACACGTTAGTAGCTCGACTGATGACGCGTTGTTCTCTCCACAACCATTATTTACCATAGTATCTAACTTGGGTATGGGAGACACCGTTGTTTAAGGGAGAGTGGCTGTCGTAAAACAAAGATGTTAGGGCCTTCGTTGGACATTTGCACTTTTCTCTTACCAACCCAAACCAAACTTGCACTCTCTTTTATGTATTCTTTCCTCCCGTCCTTTGTTGTTTATTTTTTTTGGCACAGAGAGCCACCCGCGAGTTACAACAAAGCTGATTCTTCATATATAATTACCTGAGACGATCAGAGCGGACGTACAATGCAGTAGGCATTTGGACGTGCAACTTTCTAGTAGCCTGATGGGCGAGCGAGGGAGACGAGCGGGAAACCACACGACGGGCCGAGGCTGACAAGGTGCGCATGGCCATTGGTGCAATACGAGTAGACTGCATGACTGTATAGGATGCGTGAGTATATGAGAAAAGAGAGAGGGGAAAAAGCAATGTGGTTAAATGAGACCGGTATTGACGTCCAGCTCTGTTGAAAGACAAAGAGAAGAGTTGAAGGGAAAAGATTACGTTGAAGAAAACGTGTTTCGTAACAAAAAAAAAGCCGGGGTTTGCTGAGGAGGGGGACGGTTGATTGTTTTAACGCACCTTGGAAAATCGCGGAATTTCGTTATAATAGTCCGGCAATCCCCGTTGCTGTCCTTGTGAAAAGAAATTTCACACTCTCTATTTAATTACTTCTTGCAGCACCAGTGCCATAGTACATAAACCGTGGCTGATACAAGGTCATACACTCATTTGATTACATCACATCACATCACACCAGCAGCAGCAGCAGCGTCACGGCTGCTTACATCACCTCTTTTGTATACTTCTCTTTTAGAGTTCAGTTCTCAGGTATATCGACGACACTCCAAAGATTTACGAGTCCGGTCGTGCTTCATCAAGTGCACATCGGTGGAGTTCATTTTACTGCGTACAGCGAAAGCATAGAAGGAAAGGGGGTCCAAAAACTTTATCCAGCAGCTTCGATTTCGGGTCTTTCGGAAATTCTGCCCGGCTAGTCCCGTAAATTCACTCTTAAACCCCACACTTTTTCAACAACTAGCGTATGCACGTACGTACACGAAATTTACACAGGGGCCAGCTTGTCAAAGCGAGAGGGCTTTCCTTCTCTTTTATACTCTCCCCTTTATTTCCACCATTTTAACCATGCTCAATTGCCTTGGCGTGCAGGACGACGACCACTAACAATCACCGGGACGACCCATTGCTTACGAGCCAACAACCCAAACAACGACGCGCTTGCCAGCATGAACATTCGGTTTGCAAACGGCGGCAGGATGTCCCATGCCTCGGCCTGCGCATACTGACGTCGAATAAACCGGCTCAGACCACCAAACACGCGATCTGCAGGCACTGGCTCTACCTCCACCTGCGCATATCCCATGGCCTCCAACCGGTCACGGTATGCTTCAGCTGTCACCATGTTTTCTTTTGGAATACCGAGAACGTATCGTCCAACGATCTCGGCAATCCATCTTGTTCGCTGCTTCACAAGAAGACTTGGATGAACCGTCAGGTCGTACAAGCCCAGGGTACCGCCCGGTAAAAGATGGTAAAGTGCGGCTTGCAAAAATTTCCATCGCGTCACGTAGTGATAAGCAGAGTCGATCGAAATGATATGGTCAAAGGGGCCAAACTTGTCGATAACAGATGAGAGCTTGTCGTCAGTAGCAGATGCGCACAGGAAGTTGATACGATCGTTTCTTTGACGTGCTACTGGTGATGGTGATGCTTGTAGGCGTTGCTGTGACACACGCCACTGACTTATCTCATTGGTCAGACCCTGTTTACATATCTCTCATTAGATCAGCCGAGAATTTAGCCCCCACAACTCCCTTTATTTCTTTCGTCATACCGTAACTTTGCACTCATATCGATCTAGTTGAACGTTATCAAGTAGATGAATATCATAGCCCATTTCTAGCAGTGCCGACTGCTTATGTTCAGAGGATAAAGAAGCTTACCAGCTAGCATAAAGCATGAATCCCCACATCCATAGCCAACATCTATATAGTAATACACGCATTTGAGTTTTAAAAAACACGCACAAACAAACAATAAGGTTTGTGGGGAAAAGAACGACGTAGTGAGAAAAAGGGAGAGAGCGAGAGGGAGAGATGGCAGAGGAGAGATTACCTAATACGTTACTGGCATGTTTCATCTCCATGCGTTCAAGGACCGCTTCCACCAACTTCTCGCATGCATCCGAATATTTCATATGACACCTGTCGTCATCGCTACTCTTGCCATTGTCACTGTTGATGCCACCGCTTTCATTGGCGTCCCACAAGCCCATATTGAACCACAAAGTTTTAGGCGGAATTTCGAGATTAAACATTACGTGGCGAAGATTGTACATGTCACTGCCTTGTTGTGGTGAAGAAGAGCTTGTTTGGAAAAACAGTAACCATGCGAGACCGAATGCATGAAGATAAATTGCAATGTCGCGTAAAGGGCCCGTCGTTGTCACCAGGCATAAACCGGGAAGAAGTGCTGCGTATAGAGCGATAGTAGTAGGCCCCATAAGAAATTGTTTGAAAAAATCACAAAAGGAAAGGCTTTTTATCGAGGACTCGCTCGGACCTTTACACCTGTTAGAATTTGCTGCCCTAAAAAGCAGCGTTTTTACAGCATGACGCCGCCGTAAAGCGCTTTACATCATGAAATACATCTTTGAATACATAACTTGTGTGTCAGCTTCCTGTAGTTTATAATTACGTTGACGCCCAATGTTCTCTAGAAGCAATTCACGGACGAAAGAGAAGGAAAAGCGAAAGAGAGAGAAGAGGGATAGCTTATCAAACATGTTGAAGGAACACGAGAAGAATATCCTACTTTATCCTCCTAATTTTTTTTGGCAAACAAGTATTATATGCGACGACAGCTGTAGTGCATACAGGAATTATCACACTACAACTACTACTGTTCTTGTACTTGCCCAACATTCAGACTGCTTTGCAGTAGTAGTGCATATCACAGCGTAGAGTACGCTTTTTTAAAAGCAATATCAATTATGCCTCGGCGTATTCGGTGCACAAAAGGATGATCATCGTCAACATTTTGTAATTAGTGGGTCCCACCGTATCCCATCTTTACAGTAGCTTACCTCAACATCATATGTAAGAACCATGCATCTTCTCATTATCAGAAGATAGACCTCTCAGGACACTTGACAATTTGCAAGCAAGATTGTCGGCTGACAGAACAGTAATGATAGACAGTATATCGTGATCAGCTACAAGACTATATGACTTAGAACCTTCTTTTCCCTCGCAGCACTTGCCATCCCGAAATTCAAGGCTCAAACCTTGACCGCCGTCTGGTGAACGATGAGCAGCGCCTATCATATAGTTATGTATCTATGCACAAGCATGTGTAGAGCGATGCGATACACTGACTGGATAACAGCGTATATACTAATACCTCTTGTGCAAAATGCATGCTTACGACGAAACTCGGTCAACCACAAACTTTCCTGAATCATGATTTTAAATGGGTGAAGCCGTTCGCTGAATGCATTTTGTAATTGTTCAAGCGCATATATAGTATTCTCTTCTTGGACAACACCGTGTGTTCTTTTATCGCTTTTGTCTACATCTTAGTGCTCCCAATTGCCAACTACTCAGAAATACTGTTTCCGTTCTTTTGCCGAAGGGGAATTACACCGCACATGCCTATATGTAGCTAACAAAGTTATACGAAGCTTCGTATTATCCATTAAGATCAATAACACCTTTTTCATCCGAGATCTCACAACCCGAGTCTTTTCCGCTCTCTTCTCGTCTTTACATATTTTTAATCGCACCATCCGAATGTACTTCGAATGCATGGTAGTTCAGAAGCATCTTTTCCTGCCAGAGCTATGTCGCTTATACCGAATCGAGTAGCCATAGAATATTGGTTGAGATTCCATAACTTAGAAAATTCAAGGTTAGCAACTCAAGTAAAGCTCTAATCAATTGCCCATGAACTGCATAAATAGATATACTCGTCCTGATTTATTTTCAAAAGAAAAATTTCTCGTATTGCTTCGTAAGTGTAAATGAATTAAAAATAAGTAGGAGGAAAGGAAGATTACCACTCTGCAGTGTTCTTGCTGGCTAGTTCAAGTACTGTAACTACAAGAAGTTTAACAAAAGATCATGCTCCGGATTTTTGCCTCCCTCTACCCCATTACGATGCGCCAAAGGTAACACACATAACTAGCTAAGACTTTTATGGGTTGAATATAAGCTTCTTGTTTGTAACTGTGGGTGTATATATAATGCGGATCGCTGAACACTACTCGATGATGGTTGGGTCATTACTCGTCAATGCAACAACGTCGGAACTGTTTCAATGCTTGTTGATTGTATGTGAAGATATAGCCGATAGACTGGATAGCTACTGCTATTGCTCATAAGCGGCCTTTCAATGAAGGTGTACATATCATATACACGGCTTAATGTTCATTTGCAGTTTGGTGCTGTCTCCCCATATTATCTGCTATTTTCCTCACAAACAGCAGCTGTTGCTGGTAATCCGTATCATAGACTACACTAATGCACTAATTGATGATAAATATGTACAGTAACTAAGTGAAATACTAACTAACTGGTGTGTTTGTCCTGTGCCCGCAGCACCATAACATACATACAAAAGTAGATGCGGTGATCTCTATTGAATGAATCATTGTTTTCTTTTTATGTACATTACTTTCTGTGAAATAATAGCAATGGTGCGATTAGAGGAGCAGCTATAATTTTTGTTGCATACCTACTCTTAAGGCATATGCAGCTTGCAGATTTGCGGGTACTGTATGTAATATACAAAAACGATCTTTTACATGAATATCAATTGAATTAGCTAGTTCATCATGACCGCTATACTTCTCGCTGAATCAACCCACTTAACCTATAACTGTTTCTATTCCTGGTCGCCATGCTATATATCTAGTACTGCTACAGCTTTACTAATCCGGCTTTCACGGCCATCTTCGCGTCACCGGTTGTTCTTCATGATTTCAACTGACAAATAACATCATGCAGTTTGCGTCATCATATGTCTTGCCAGTGCCGTACAGTACTCGTAAAGTTGATGATAGAGGGTTATGATATGCGATATTACGTAAGCTGGTCAAGTCAGTGCCTACGTACCATATGTGGGATACATGCCACTGAATTTCTGCCTCGAAAAAGACTGTGAGTAAAGAACGTACTGACTAGCAAGCAGCAAAGGTTAATATCTACTCGATAGATAATGACGTTGGCATCCATTTAAGAAGCGTACAATGGTACCATTGTAGTTCTCTCTGTGCTTATTTGTATCTATATTACGAGCTATTATTGCTTCGCCTGTTCGTACCTATCAGTGGGGTGGCAGGGTACAAACAGCCTGTGCAGGGACACCTTGACCCCCCAAAAAAAGTTGACAGCGTCACCTACGTACTTACGCAGGTCTTTCCATGTTACACGAGCACACTGGGCACGCCGAGCAACGCGTCATTCATCCCCCAAAGCAATGACATTCAACCTGACATTTCCCTTTGCTATGTCACGTTCCAGGATATGTACGTGTACACACTACTCTCGTCTTCTTACACGGCTATTTCAAATTATTTAGGTCAAAATTGAGCAAAGACAGCATGTTTTTCCTTCTTCTCGTCATTGAAGTTGCACGAGGACTTCAGTATCAAAAACGAGCAAAAAAGCATGTCGGAACAGTCAAAGATGGGGAGACGTCCATGATATATCTCTCTGCGAAAACTCATCAATTATATCGCCCATGGGGAATGGGTTATCTTTCCGGGCGACTCCGAGTGGCAGCAGAATCTTTACACTCAAACCGCACTACCATATCACTTCTTAAGGCATGGACGTTTAAGGCAATCATGAGGCTGGCACGCTCTCGTCCCTTAATGTCAAGTCATTTGGGCTTTGGAAGTGCCTCTGGACCGTTAATTAGATGACGGACAAGTATTGATCGCTTTCATAGATCACAGCTTGTCTGGATGACATTGCTTGCATTATGCAACTATCTGTAAGGTTGCGTTGGTGCTCTCTTTGGCTTGTTCATCTTAGATTGCTGTACAAAACACCTTTATTTAAGCAGTTTATTATTTTCACATCTCGTAACACTGTCTCTTGTTTTATGGAATTTAGGTTTGAGGCAATCAAGCCGAGGACAAAGCGTCCGAATCGGCCATCTCGGCATCCAAATAAAGTTTAGCGAGCCTCTCACAAATATTGCCGACGTGAATGTGAGCACGTCGTCCTTCTACACATGTGTCTAAAGTATGGTTGTCGTGCTAAAGGTGGACATCAAAACCACCACCATTTTCTTGTTGTTCTTGTTGTTCTTGTTGTTGTTGTTGCAGTTACTGCTCTTCATCGTGTTTGTTATTGCTGTTGTTGCCCTTGCGGCTATTGCTCTGGTGGTATGGGTGCTTCGTGGTTCAAGGTGCCACCATTGTCCCGCTAGTCTTCTCCTTGTGGTGTTCTTGCTTTCCTTTACTTTAGAAACAATTTCATGAGTACAGTGAGAAGGAAGATAGAGTAGACGCGTGATCCAAAGCAAATTGTACACCAAGGACAAGTGGTGAGGTTCGGTAACGGTAGAATGACGATGACGTCGAGTGTCTTTGAAGCCCTTCTATTTGTTAATAGCCTTTAACAAACAGAGCTGCATCAGTGTTGGCTGCCTCATTCTGAATGTCGACTCCTTTGTTCCCGAATCACAGCATTGTTCGTGATAAAATCAATGTCACTTTGACGACGATCTCTAATGGCAACCATGTTGCTCGAAGCAAATGTCTTTATTGTGCAATTAGGAACGAGAATTACGAGTCTCGCTCGCATATATGAAGAAGGCATACAACAATATAAAACACCGCACAAATAAGTTCAGCGAACGAGAAGCATTTTTTATTTGATACATGATACTACTAATCAATAATAGGGTGTCGATGTCATAGGCGGTAACCCTCTACCACAAAGCTAGGGGCTTGTCTTGGTCGCTTTGTGGATCATCGAAAGTTAAATGGTATTGAGATGCCCAGTCCGGTCTCACCAATCATCCCCCGCCCCCCCACCTACCTTTACGCCTTCGTCGCCCGTGCCTACATAACAAGCACCACCACCCACCCACCCACCCACTTACCTTCAACCACCTACCTTGCATTTCCGTCGACCCGTGCCTACAAAACAAGCACCACGACCCACCCACGACCCACAAAAACCCGCGTTGGCCCCCCTCCCTCCCCACACATCCACAGAAAAAAGAGAGGAACTTACCATATGTGATCGTGAAAAAGTGAAAAGTGAAAAGTGAAAGAAAAAGCGAGGAAGCAACACGCTGCGGAAAGTGGGTGTCTTTTTATGGGCAAAGTTCATTTCCAAAAAGAACGCTGGTCTGGGGCCCAATGAGATTCTGAAGAAGGGACGCTTGCTTTTTTTTCCTTTCCTGTATCTTTTTTTTTGCGTACAAAAAACTAAAATAGGCAAAGATAAGCTCCGTGCTCAACAAAGCGCAGAACAATGACAGACGACAGTAACACGATCACGACGCGCTTTATCACACTTTGGCACCGTTTTTCATTACTTTCTGTGGTCGCATAGTTCAGTTCGCGAAAATAATGGAAAGGAAAAAAAAGTTGGTACGGAGGGTACGTTCCGACCAATCTGGTTTGCTTTTTTCACATGTATCATACTTCACGCGCAGCCTGGGAAAACCAGACAGATAGGATATAGGGTCGACGCTGTTTTTCTTGAAAAGAATCCCTTTCTCTGCATCCACCACGCTTGCCAGCTTACGATCATCGTTCGTTAAGCTGACCACCGAGCAAGCTCAATGCGAGACTAAAGACGACAAGCAGTCTAAAACCACACCTCCATAAGCGTATACAGCGTAGTGTTTTCGCCTGGACGAGAGACGTCCCCCAACTTTGGCTCCATCCCCCCCATCCAACCCCCACCCCCCAATTTTATTCACGGCCAGCACGGAAGGTCTGCGCATGAAGAAGCCGAGCATGACAGCAAAGTACAATGAAGACCCTGCGCAAAAAACATCGTAACTTGGCCTCAGAGCCTCAAAAAACAAGGGTTGAGTATGTGCGTGTTGCTACGAGCCTGCCCATTGCGCTGGTTGCAATTGTGTGAACAAAGCGCTGCGAATCTCTTCGCAAGAACAGCCGCCATTTCGCTCGGAATTGGTCAAAATGGGTGACGCGAATAAAATAAAATGTGTTTTGACATGCTTGTCCTGGCAACAAGCGGCTTTCGGGAACATGGATTGTCATGACTACTGAATGTTGTCATGGCAATAAGCAGCTTTCTTATGCAGCGTAGTTAAGCAAGCTTCATAAAGAAGGATGGTCACTGAGTGGTAAAGAGATCATGGGTGGAGTGACCCGGAAAAGGAAAATTTCGTTGAGATGTTTTGTGCAGATCAGAGCAACTACGAAAAGGAAGCAGGATACAGAAAGCGTGTTGTTCTTCTTCTCTTCATTTCTTACGATGAATCAACATACGATACGATAAACACCAAAGAGTATAGACTATCATAATTTGGACGACAACGACACAGCCACTACTCCTAATGAGAGCAATTTGATGCACCCTTGGTAGCATTAACAAAATTCAAAAAGTAAGCTATTTTACATTGACACGTACGCTCACTGACCTGAACACGTCTATTCTGTCTGCTATGATAGACTTTTGTGGGGATAAACCAATAGACGGATCGCAGACATGCCGGATATTGAATATTTCCAAGATGAAGAAGATGAAAAAGGTGGAGTTTGGATGCCATGATGATGGATGTTATCTTCCGAGTGAAAGGAGTTATTTTCGCCTTAAACAGTGTGTTCCTTGAAGCAGTGCCACCTTCGTGTGTTGAAATTGATTTTTGACAGGTGATAATTTGGTAAACCCAGGTATTTGGATCGAAAGGAAGTGTCGACTAATTACGAGAATAGAAGATTGTGAATACAACGGCTGGTTCTGATTATTCTCATTGTGATCGATGTTTGAGGGATTATTGATATTGATATGGCAGTGATTATGTATTGTCTATATCAGCTCACCAGTGTGCGTTGTTTTCTCTAATCGCATCATAGTAATTAATAAGACGGTGAGAAGTGGGATGAGTTTTCCGTATCGATTTTAAAAAGTCGTGTTGCTTACTACACACAGCTATCGTTTCTGTGTTATGTATATTTATCAAGAGAAGCCTTGTTACATGCTGCATTATGATAGTGCTATAATGCATATCTATATCTTTTTCATGCCATTCTACGGACGATAGTATGCATGCATAGTTAGTGTCTTGCTGCTGGTTGATGAGTTGCGCTTTTAGCGAGAGACTACTTCTGTACCGTGCTACGAGTCATCACTAGATAAATGATAACGGATGAAATCCTACATATTAGAAGCCACACTGGTAATACATATTGCTATACAGTATGCAGACTGCGTGTGAACAATGATAACGTTATCTTGCTGCAATTTCATAATGATGCACTTGATAGGTTCTCCTACTAAATGTTCATACGCGCGAACATTTTCTGTGCCATCTTACAACAGCAACTTTAATACAAGTTGGGTTGAAAGAAAAAATTATTGTGTACATGTGTCGTTTAGCCATTTTAACGTCCAGTTTGACAGAAACAACAGCCTGCACAACTTTGACAACAATGTCAGTACCGTATGGATCGGGTGCTAGTGAACTCACTGTAATGGTGCGTGTTGTACGCCGGAACGAAAGAAGAGAAAAGACTAAACTGCTGGCATTTATTACTATAAAAAGTTACATAGAAAAGCGTGCGTGTGGTGTGGCAGCGAAAAATTAGGTATATACGTGCCTGGATTCAAAATGTGCATTATCACCAATTTCGTGCCCTAGGTTTATTTACTGAGAACTCTGTGGTAGAGTTAAAAATCCGTCCTGCTACATTACATATAATATTACTATTACGTCTATAGTGTTAGCAGCAGCAGCAGCAGCAGCAACGGATGGTATCACGGTATCATATGCTACTATCCACACATTTATATGACCAAACGATTCCCCAAACATCATAATCCACTGTTGGGAAAACTCCATTGAAATCCAGGAATTATGATTATTTCTGCTAAGCGACGATCCCTATTGGAGGGACAGATAGTCATTTCGGCGCTCATTATCAGTAGTCGCCCACGGTATGCAATGCCGTTGAAAGCGATCCATAGACTAAGTCCTTCTTGACCTATTGGTAAAGGTGACATGAGCTTCGTGAACATTTCCGTACACTGACCGGATCAGTGGCTCAAACCAAAAACGTAGCCTTGGAGCGTTCATTATACGGGAAATCCTACATGGGTTAAAGCAAACGCATGTAGTCCAAGAGTAAACACACATTACTATCCCTACCAACTTTAATTGATATGTCATCTTGCCACCAATCAATGCACCAGTCGTGAATAGGATTACTGCTGTAAGAAGTCTTGTAGTGAAGAAGCTACTCGTCCCAACACACTTTTCTGTGGCATCTAAAGACAAGGCATAGTAAAAATAAGCGGATCGTAATTTATACCAAAAGGGACTAGATATTAAGCTAAATGGGACGTAATGCACAGTAAACGGTGCTCTTAACGTGCAGAAAAAGCAACCGCAAAAGAGCAGGACTTTTCTCTCGGGGTTTATTATGACATCATTGATTCGGCAACGGCAAGAAGTGTGCAAAGAGCCGGTCAGAGACACAAGCCCACATGATGTGAATTTTGCTGTGAAAACAGGCAACAGTAGGGGTAAATTCGCTGCGTCTCTCTTTTTCTTTTTTTATTATCACATAACGAAGGCTCCGATCACGTACGCAAATAATCAAGGAAGCAAAGGTAGTCTAGGAATGAGGAATTCAGGAAGAGCGCAACACAGATCTTTCTTTTTTGGATAGTGACGAAGTTACGCGTGTGTCAAACCTTGAACGTTCCAACAGCTTCCCCTGAAACGAAAACTATGCGCATTGTGACGCAGCGATTTGGCCATTTGACTTCGCACTCGAAATGCACAAAGGGATGGCGAATGAACAAGGTGATCAATGGAGCAACAATATGCGCAAAAGTGTCAAACGTTGGAGGAAGTCATCGTTTGTAGTGTTATTCTTCTGATCGTCCCAAAGGAACTTAAACGCTGCTTTAAAAGAACGTAGAACCGCACAAAAACAAACGAACCGATTTACTTTATCGGCAGCAATGGAAAACAATGAAGGATGAGTCGAATTCACTAGCGGCAGCGGATACTTATCTATGAGCGGGCCAACTTATCTGCAGCAGCATATACTAGGGATGGAGGATAGAACTTTAGTAGTAGCATCAACGGGATGGCAGGATGGAGGGAGGAGGTTACACGGCGTGGTTCAGAGAACTGTTGGCGGATAGCGAATGGTAAAGCAACAGTTGACGAGCACGGTTAAGCATAAAGATTACGGGTCTTTATTATATATGCAGCGATGGGGGCATCTTTTTCCGCACACACACAACATTACGTACCATACACACAGTCAAAAGATAATATTAAAGTACTGTGTATTTGTCTGTGAAGTACGCTATATACACACGCTGTTTGCTTGTTGGCTGAAGGACTGTAAACTGGCTGCTGGTGGATGGTGTTTTGAATGTTCGCTGATGGTGAATTGTCTACCTTGTCAGTCACGCTATTTCCGTCATTTTGCTCGCAGAAATGCGCTTCTACACGCTCCTTCGCATTCGTGTCTTTGTATTTGCTTGACACGGTGCCGTGCACGGCCCACACAAACAAGCGGCGACAGCATCGGAGGTACAGCTCCGCATGGTGAGAGACACGTACCACTACCGCCGCAACACATTTGTTTAGATGACCACCAAGCACACCCCCTTTCCTTTCCTTTTGTGATAGTCCCTTTGAGCCATATGCTAAAAGTTATACTATTACGCAAGAGCCAATGAAATGCATGGAACTTGGTGGAACTTTTGAAGTCCCGAGCGTGACAGTCAAAAAACGTCTATATAAAGCGAGCAGTTTCGCCTTTCTTTTTTCTCTTCTCTTCAGTTCGTTTTGGTACAGCTTTGATCTGTAGTACAGATTCACTGTTTGGTGCCATGATCGGGTCATTGCTTGTGCTGGCGATTGTCAAGAGGATTCTGAGGATTGGCCGGATTCAGTGGTCCGGTCATAGGAAATCTTTTGCAATGTACTAGTGGGAATGTGGACACGTACCTTCGGGTATGTGGTGGGATAATTAAAACGAACTTTTTATTTTTTATTAAACACAAATAAACAAAATGATAAACAAAATAAAACAATCTTTTTCTTTTCGCACTCTTCTCATAAAAGTTTTGCCGCTTTTTTTCATGTGCTTGACAAGTTCCTTAGTTTTTTGCCCACCCACAGCTCCGTGCTAAACAAAGCGGGAAACAGTTGACGTAGCCGACAGTAACACGATCACAGCGCGCTTTATCACACTTTGGAATGCACTTTGCACCTTTCTTTTTTTTACATTTCTGTGGTCGCGTAGTTCTGCTCGCGAAATAATCGAAAGGAAAGAATTTGTTGGGAGGGTATGGACTCCAGCAACAACGGCGCTTAAGGCAAGCTGTTCTAAGCTGAGAGAACCAGTTTAATGGTTTGTTTCGCTCCCCACGCCCCTTTCAACCCCTTGATTAACCGAAAACAGCCATGCTGGTCTATAATTTGACAATTTGTTTAAAGCTGCCCACATCCATCATTGCGGGCTTGGACGATCGGCAATCGCTGATTGCCGGGGCATATACTCGTATGAGAAGACGCTGGCTACGGCGTTCAGCACACATTTACTCCAACCCAATCCAATACACGCTCAGTCATGCTGGTGATAAGATATCATATTAAACAACTTGCATAACACTATCCGCTATCATACCCCAGATACTTTTCCTTTTTTCTGATTTGAATTCGTCAATATAACTTGTGGTGACAAAACTTCCGTTCTGAGTGCATCATCGGCTCCCTTTTCTTGGTAAATAATCGTATAAGAGATTAAGAGATCACAAATGACATACGTCTATGCATCATATCGCGTCAGTCCATATCGGGTTATAATAGCCTTACATATGCTGGATCATCCGAGTATAATGTTTACGTGCTTTACACAACTCGGTTGGATTGTCTCTATGCGACAGTGCTTAGCTTATTGCCATGGTAATTGCTGTGTATGCTTTTGCTTGATTTTTAGCCGAGTACCTTATTCCGATGATGATTTAGGTAGTGTAATGGTGTGTTTTACCACAGTGTATTTATATATGTGTTTGCGCTCTGTATTCTCTTTTATAGTATAATAAAATCTGTGGCGAAGGTATTTTACCGAAATGCAAGCACACCATAGCCAGTGCTTATTTTTATGTACTTAATACATAGGAGTTGACGGTTTACGTAAATGCAGGATCCGTCAATTCTCACACCTCTTTGAATTTCACACAAAAATCGGGAATCTTAGCTTTGAGCTGTTGTCAGGTTACAGTGCCGCTGCGGGCTGCTCAACCCTGTTGATGATCTCTCCATTACAGCAAACAGCGCAATACTCTTCCGTCGACCATAAGATAAGACATTAAAAAAGAAAAAGAAAATCAGTTCGACGAACCGCCGAAACCCTCTGCTAATCAGACATCCACGTCGAAAGGCTCAGCACTATGTTGTGCGAGCTCTACTGTATGAGATGCGGGTGTTATTGTTGCTCGCTCTTTCTAATCCTGTTCTTGCTCACCAGCGTTGCTGCCGCTGCTGCTGCTGCGGTGGTTGTTGTTGTTGTTGTTGTTGTTGTGATGGAGATGATGGTGGTCAAAACACTGATACGTTTATAACGGTTTGACATTCTCTTTTATGAAAGATGATTATTATAAATGAGGCGTACCCAGCAATACTATTGATATTCGATATGACCTTCTTTTCTTCGATGTATGTAGGTGACGATGACGTAATCAGCCGGCGATTACGCCCTCAAGGTAATATGTTGTGGTTTGGGTGACATCTTCAACCATACGGTCGAGGGAGAGTGCATTATAGTTCTTAGTACTATTGACTGCTATTACTCTTAGTCACTGATGGTACTTTCTGATTTTATATACATAGTTGATCATAGAAAACGGGCGCCGTCGATCTCCTCAAGGCAGCATACAATGGTTTGGGTTGGTTTCACGGAAAGTATGCTTCATATTACATTTCTTTTACAAACATACATATTTGATCATAAAAAAAAAGACTGCCGCCGAATTCTTTATGGGAAGGTACTAATGCCGGCAACAGAAAACGTCATGACGTGCTTTATACTTTTTCTAGATTCTACAGTGCTGTGCCTTTGGAGCGGACTTTGTTTTACATGGCTAGTATAGCAAGCAGAACAATATGTGTGCGCACAGACGTCGATTTTGCGGCATAAAGTATAATTTGATCGCCTGTGGTTTTGTATAAAGCGGTTCTGTAACTGGAAAAAAGGTGCTCTTACAGACACTCAACGTGGGTGGCAGTACGCAATTCGCGCATTGCGTACAACAATCTTTGCAGCTGATCGAGTCGCGGTGTCAGCGAAAGTGTATGTTATTTTATCTTTGTTGCACATATAAAGTATTTTTTACAACGAACAATGTCAAAGGCAATGTCAAAGTTAACTTTATTGCAATCGGAATTGTACACTGTAGGGCAACACAAATCTCAAACAATTGCGGTTGGTGAATGGTGGAATGAACGGACAGGTACGACCTGAACGGTAGCAAGCTCTTTATGCCCTCTCTTTGTGTATAAAGCGGGTCCGTCACTCGAAAAAAGGTGCTCTTGTTGCCGTGTGAGTATTATTCTTTCTTTGCTGCACATATATAAAGTAGTTTTTATAACGAACAATGTCAAAGTTAACATTACTGAATCTAGCATTGCAAACGACAACAAAAGTCTCAAGTCATTGCGGTTGGTGAATGGCAGAAGGAAGAGAAGGGTACAGCCTGAAAGCGTGGGAAGCAAGCTTTTGACAGAAGCCCGCCACCATGATCTTTATTACTACTAATTCATATAACTTTCTTTTTTTGTATATACATAGTTGATCAGTTCTTGGCTGTTTTGACGGTTGTACAGCCACTTTCCAAACACACAACATGCTGCGTTGTAGACTTTGGGCTCTATGGTAACTTCTCATACGGATCTCTGTTTAAATTACCATAGAGCTCTATGCTAAGCGCACATACGGATTTTTTACAAGACACAATGGCTTTCGCGACTAGGGTTACACAAGAGGGTTCTCATTTGTTTTGATGTTGTATTGCACGACAATTCTTATTGCTATTAATTGCTACGATTCTCTTTTCTTTAATATCCATAGTTGACGATCACGAAACAGCCGAGACACATCCTTCAAGGTGATATGTAGTGGTTTGGATAACATTCTTAAAGGCATACGTGAGGGGAGAAATATAATTGTTATTGCCATTGATTGCTACGATTCTCTTTTCTTTAATACCATAGTTGGCGATCACGAAACAGCCGAGACCAGTCCTTCAAGGTGATATATATTGGTTTGGATAACATTCTTAAAGGCATACGTGAGGGGGAGGGGGTAGCAACAATAATATTATTGGTACTTGATATGACCTTTTATTTATAGTTGACAATGAAGATACGGCCGCTGCCAATTTCATCAGCGCAATTTATGACGGTTTGACAATCTCTTTTATGAAACGTGGGGATCGTGATGGATTTTTATAAGTGATGCGTACCCAGCAATACTATTGATATTCGATATGACCTTCTTCTCTATATAGTTCACGATCAAGCAAGGACCGCTCACAGTTTCATCAGCGCAATTTATAACGGTATGACACTTTTTTATATGAAAGATGATTATTATAAATGATGCGTACCCAGCAATACTATTGATATTCGATATGACCTTCTTCTCTATATAGTTCACGATCAAGCAAGGACCGCTCACACTTTCATCAGCGCAATTTCCAAGATTTATGAGTCCGTTGAAGCATCACAAACTGCTGATGACTGCATTCGCAAAGTACTGGTGCTGTAAAATCGTGTGTACGACAAGCACGATTCAGCCCCGAGGAAAACGTGCTTGTCAAACAGATTGCTGAAATTTGTTTTCCATAGCACAGTGTATGTATCCCAAGTTTTTTCTCGTGTGTATGTCCGCCTTGGTCAATCCGGCGCTATAAAGTCCATGTTATCTATATACTCGAAATAGACATTGCGTAGCTCTAAACAATTGCTCAGCAGTTAAAAGAGACAGAATAAGTCAAAGAGACCCGATGGGATCTAAAACCGGGTTATCATGATAACAAAAGTACTCACCAGCATGTGCATTGAACATATTCATTGAACTCATCCGAGTAAACGTCTCAGATAGTAGCTAATGTGAATTACATGATCTATATTATGACAGCTTCTTCCTGAGCATAGCTAATCCGTGTAGCATCAAGATCTGTCTGGATGAGGAGATGTCCGCACATGTGAGGTTATAAGGGAAATCACAGCAATCTTTAATGACGGCTCAAAGGATATGATATGTGTTATTTATCATGTTCGACACAACACTCCAAATGCAAACTACCCTCCCATCTGCCTTCCGTAAAGCCTTTTCGTAGTGATCACACCATGGAAGTGGTCGTCTGTTTTATTTTCCATTGATGTACATGATTTTTATGGCTCATAATATTGCTGCGTGATGAAATTACCTATATGTTGTATATAGTGTACGCTTCACCCAACGACATCTACTTCCTTAATCCTAATCCATGTAGGAGAAGAAGACATGTCGTACTTGGCAAAGAATTCTTACGACTCCTTCAGAGAGACGATGTCGTGTGCTGGCGGCAGGATATCGTGTTCGCGTGGCTAGTATAGGTTTACACTTTCATTGAGACGATTTAGAAAATTAACTTAAAGACATCATTATGATACGAGGATGACTCTTGGTCTTTTATTTTGTATGAATATATCATCAGGTAATAGAACATCCCGTCAATATATAGTTGGTACAAGCATTATTTGCAGACAAGCCAAAGGACTATCAAAGAAAGAAGTTAGAGAAAGCCATACTTGGAGTATATAGTAAAAGCAAACAACAATTGAATCAATCACTCACACGTATTTCCTGAACAGATCGTCGCGGCCCCTACCCTACCCTCCCATTGCTGGGAGAACCTCCACTTTCGTCTGGGCTCCAGAACCTATAATAGATGCAATTATCCCCTCGCTCGCTCTTCAGACGTTTTCTTGTGTATATTTTGCCACTAACCTTTCTCTGTGACGCCTCCTCTTATCCGTGTACGTGACCTCACCATACTGCCCAATCCCGTATGGCTGCCTGCTACGGCGGCATGACCTTGACAGTCATCGCGTTTAGTTGTGGCCGCGCTCCACTGCATAGTCTCTACGTGTTGCCGACCCGTGCCCCGAATCTAACGTCTACGCGCGGCCGGTGGTCAGTTTATACGAGTCATTCTAGGACTCAGCAAGCGGTCACAGGGAGTACAGGATCAAGAGGTGGGCGCAGGTCACGATTTACTGGAGAGGTGCATGCGCAATCGAACTTACCATGCTTTCGCTCTTCCACTCGCAAGGTAAACCAAAATTTCTTTCAGGCCTTCCGGCAAAAGAGAAAAAGGTTAGGCATCGCCCAATCCGCGAACCAATCCTGATAAATCTTAACAACTACAGCAACGAAAGCACGTAGAAAATCAAGTTATTAGACGTAAATACCAGAAGAATGCTACCCTCGTTGAAGAAGCACAGATAAAAAATAGTTACCCTGTAGTCGTCACGCATATCCGTCCGCCGCCGCTACTACTACTACTACACTACACACGCAAAATCAACGACAGTGACTCAAAGAAACGTTGGTGACGCATTGGAAAAAAAACAAGTTGGAGATCATTGAAATTTGAAAGGTGTTTTTTAGAAGAGAAAGATTAAAATAAGAGGAAAAACTTACACTGTAAAGGTTCCATAGTACACCGCGTGTGTCAAAAGCAGATTCGCCGACAAGGGTTCATAAAGAAAGCGAATTGCCAATGGAGTATGTGTTAGAAAAAAGAACTCTTTTGAAAGAGCGAGTGAGGAACTGATTGAAGTAACTCGTTCGCGCATTGCTCTACTTACATACCCAGTTTTGTTGCCATCACGGTTCTTGTTGAAGAAAGAGACAAGAGTGGTGATGAAAAAAGCTTCACTTGACTGTCTAATTATTGAAACAACGACACAACCATGGCGCACTGCCTAAGCCTTTCTGCTTCGCTGCTTATTTTTGCATGGGATATCATTAAGAGAGAAAAGAGGTTTACACATACACCGAGTATCTCCATGTCTCCCGGTTCGTGCCTCGTCTGCATTACACCCAGGTTTCACCTTGGGACTGAGCTCCGCACCCTTTGCAGGTACCGCTATACTCGCACGGATAAACTAAAGAACCGGATGTGTCATGATCACCTCCTTACAACATAGCAATCGTTGCCATCGTTACTTCACCTCACATGCTGCTGCAGAACCCCCGTGCTTAGCTCACATAGCTTTCTCTATGTGTTTGTTATCAAAACACACCTCCCCTGGCTAGTAGTACCTCCGCCTCTTGTGCGCCCTCTGTGTAAGCTTCAATTCACTTGCACGATTAACCATCATCTCCCAGTTAGTGCATACTGATGAGTTGACAGTGAATTTGGCATTATCATAGTAGTCACTAGAACAACTTAGTACTTTGGCGCTTTTGTGTACCCATCGCTATACCTCTATTAACGAATCTCCTATTCTATCTTTCTTCCCTGTGTATTTCGTTTGTCTACTTTTTACACTGTAAAGCGTCAATCAGTAGCATTGGTGCGTATTGTATCTGTTGTTTCGGCCCCAATTCTACCACTGACACAATAAAAAAGACGGTTATTTTGAGACAATTTAAGTCTACACACATCAGTACTTTAAGCGTAAGTGGGAGGCGTACGCATAGATTCGTATCCAAACACTCTGTTTTTCCGCCTTACAATACAAATTAGAATGTGTATTTGTTCGTTGCTTTTGTTATCACCCCTGTACAAACTGTTGCTACCCGTATCAGTAAACTCGGTAATACATCATTGGCTTGAGACCGTGATCCGACAAGCGATCAGGATCTAAGCAATTCTTCCAACCACCTTGCGTTTCTCGGGGAGCGTTCAACTTTTCTGGAGCATGCACATTTGCGCTTGTATATTTAGTCTTCAGCCTTCAACTTTTCAGGAATTATTTAATATCAGTACATTAAAATGCGCCACGATTTGAGACGAACGAACATGTTGTTAAAAAAAAAGATCCGGATAGCGACTGCCATTTCTCCTTCTTCTCGATCATCATCCTCGTAGTTTCGCAGCTCTATGAATCTATGCAGTCTATTCACAAGGGTGCTCTCGTATCTGGAAGAACCACATACCTTTGTTTTACGCCGCCATTTCTGTGATTGCTTACACATGAGAATACAGTCGTAAGCGGAGGAGATGAGATGGCTCGGTTGTTGCGCGCTTAATACAATTTACTGATGAAGAATCATATATCCGTAAGTAAAATCACGCGTATAATAATATTATTGCATCGTTTACTCACACATTCTTTAACACCTCGTGCCACGCCAACTCTTACCAACAAAAGTAAGCTGACTGATGCAATTGGCAACTTGCATTGTATATGTGTATATGTGTATAGCACGATGTGCCACATAAATTAGTCATGCAGGTTACGCGACAGAGATAATGCGAGGATGATAACTAAAATGATAAAAGGGTCATTCTTCGCCTGTAAGCGCGAGGGAGAAGTAACGCAAGCTCAATCGCCATTGACAAGGTGGAATCCGTTTACGAAAGACGAATGGTCAAGAGGAAAGGGGTACTTTTTGAAACCGGAGAATAGCGGGAAAAAAGGCATCCTACTTGCGTTATAAAATATCGTATAAGCCCTTTTTAAACCAAGCTTTGACAATGCGAATCCGCAGCAGTCAGTCAAGCTTGAAGTCAAGCGTGTTTCAATTGCTGCCGTTGGTGGTCATTTGTTTCAAACGGATCTTGCATCACAGAAAAGAAAAACACAGACGCAACCTCGTTTTTTTACTTTTAAGAACATTAGCAGGGTCCGTGCGTAGAGAGCACGGTGTCAAAGAGTTGCCACCGCTTTATATGCACTTGAAAAAGATCCTAAGTCTTAATCAGTACATTCACAAACAAAGTACAAAAGTACATGACAAGGTCGATCGATACGCGAGAGATCTTTCTTTGTGATTTGGGATGGCATTACCCAACGATAGATTAAGTTTCCGTTATAATAATAGTCAAACATAGAAAGCTTCTCTTGTTGATTATTATCTTTTTGTCATTTTCTTATTGTATTTTAAAGAGAAACCCTCTTTTCTAGGAAGTTCCAATAGAAAAAGAGGGGAAAAACTCCTGCTGTCTCTTTTTTCCAGGAAAACAACAAAACCTGATCGAAGACGCAGGTAGTGAATGGTCGCTACGCAATGAGAGACCTTCGCCATTCACTAGTGGCGCCCGTGCCGTGTGTGCCCACAACGTCAACTAAGCACAAAGATGCCTCAAGGTTGTTGTACTACGTTGGTGCAGCCCTAGGGCATGCTTCCAACAACCTTGCTACCATTGAAGCATCTTTCGGGTAGAATATATCCACCTCAACCTGGCTAATAGCTTTCCAAGTCAAGGATTCACACAACACTTTGCGCTTCATAAAGTTTGTGTAAATGGAACTGGAGAAGAAAAAAAATGGGAGGGGTGGGGGGTTTTTTGGTATTCTTATCCAGACGGAAGCTATAGTTATCAATATCAGATGTCGAGCAGTACAAATTTTATTATATGAAACACAATTAGTGGACAATAAAGACAAATAATAAGAACGCGATTTTACAAAGTGCCCTCAACAAGCAGTTCGCACAACTTGCAGGCTATACAAAAAGCATGAAGAAAGCAAGAAGAAACAGAAGAAGTATGTATGTAAAAGGGTGAGGGAGGGGAAAACCACCAAATGCCTCTGTCTGAGTGTCCCAGTCTCCCAATCATTTGGCTTATTTGAGTCAATCAACCACAAACCCAAGCCATCATTGGTACCAACGAGCGGGAGCCACAGCGTACACATAGTTTGAGAGTGAAGTGAAAGCAATCGGTTGAAGATTGCTTGTGAGTGGAGAAAGTGAAAGGAAGGACGGAAGGGAGGGAAGACGGAAGGAAGACGGAAGGGTAGACCGAAGGGAAGCACGGGAGAAAGAAGGGAAGAGGAAAGGGAAGGGGTAGGGGTAGGGGAAGGAATTGACTCTCTAAACACCCAAAAGGACGGCCATTTGCTGCTGTTGTCGAATGCTGGAGGAGCTGCTTACTGGATACTCGGATGCTGGGAGCCGAACACTGAAGCTGGGAGCTGATTGCCGAGCGTCGATTGCCGAGAGCCGAATGCCAGACAGTCGATTGCCGATAGTGAGTCCTAGGAGTCGAACGCGATCTACAGTGGCACCTGGCTCCTCATTGCGAACCCCACCATGGCAGACTAGACCAGACAAGCAGACAAGGCATCCAACCGAAAGAACGCTACCATAAGTCTATGGCAAAAAACAGAGAAGCATTTCTCCGCCCTCTGATCTCGCCTGGAGACCGGTTGTGACCAACACCGTTGAACGCCAGACTAGACAGCCCAAAGCAGGGGCCGGTTGTAGGCAGCCAGGGGGACCACGGAAAAAAGGCCGAGACCAGGACCGGCAGAGGCAAGACCAGAACCAAGGGAAGAGCCAAGGGAGTGAAGAGAAAAAAGGAAATGGCCCGAAAAATGTGGGCGTTTTTTTTGGATTCAACCCTTGGGCTTAAAAACACGTCACCTGGCCTGTGATCCGTCAATCAAAAACATGTGAGAAAGCAAACGGTAGGGAAGAAAAAAACATGTGCAGAAGAGACATGGTCAAGCGGTCAAGCGGTCAAGAAGAAGGCGTATGTGGTTCGCGTGTATTGATTGTCCTACGAAATATGTTTCATCGGTATCATGCAGGGCGTGCCCCGACGGTGTCGCCGCCTGTTTTTAAATAGGAAGATACGTGCACCCGTCAAGCCACAAGGTGCGCACAGACACGGTTTGCAGGGTCTCAGCAACAAGATTCCAGAGAAAAAGTCAATGGCAGGTGCCGGGATTGGTTGACATAAATAAAAGCCATGTACACTAAGAAATAATGGCGCAGAAGTTGATGACAGAAGTTGCGTTTGAAGTGGAAGTAAGACAAGAAGGAAGAAAGTGCGTTTGGTTACAGCCAACTGCTTTTATGTCTCCTCAAATACATTCTTTTTGGGAGTCGCAGAGCTCACGTCCTACACACACCTTGAAAGTTTACATCGCACCATTGCAATGGCCGGTCTCCTTTATCCTCTTGGATGTTGGTGAATTCAGTCCGTCCCTCACCAGTTTAGTATATTGGAGGCGAAGATGGGTTTACCGTAAAATCTAATTTACTGTTACTCAAATGTAGAAAGTACCAGATATAGAGTCATTTGATGTGTTCTCTATACTAAGAAGTGCAGTTGGATGTTTCTTATCTCCAGTTGCTTTCTATCAACTTTGCGTTATTATGTGTTGAATGTACCAGTTTTTTTCTTGCGCTCCCTCTCTTTCAAGATCAAATTTGCGCAAACAAGTATAAATGTCACCATAGAACACACCACTTCCATCTTTATATTTTTTAGGGCTCTTTGTTGCTTCTATGAGATTAAGTTTTCTTCTTCCTTTTAAAGTGCTACTACAACCTCAAATTAAGCAGGCAACACCGTCATTACTGCATTGTAGGCCCCTCTTTCTCCCACGACATCTCAATCTTACATACATCACCAAGTACAAATCCAGACAAACATTTGGAGTTTTATACTCTTACCTTCTGTAGGATTATACTGTAGTAGTAGCCATAGTAAGTGAGCACGGCACTAGGGCTCCTTCAGTGGGGCCTTCCTAAAAGATACTGTTTTTTACCCCCTTTTTCTTTCTTGTTGTTGTTGTTTATTCTTTCTTTTTAGTTCCGATGTCATTATGGTCAGGCATTGAAAACTCAAGAGCCGACGCTATAACGCAATGTACATGCTTATTACTGTTTAAAACGTTCTCCTACCTTGCCGAGATCCAATAAGTTACGAAATGTAGAAAAACTCTCATATAAGCTACAGAATGTATTTTGCGTTGTAAAATCGCAGCGACAAAATGGAGGACGCCGACGATGAATAAACTGACAGCAAGGCAGTCAATGCTATATTCTTTACTCTGTACAGTGTAGGTCCTTGCTTTTGGTAACATTTGAGGGCTTTAATAGAAATGGAGGCTGATATGAGAGAAGAAGAAGAATATTGATGCAAATTTGTATACTGATTTAAATAAACAAGAGCATGGGTCCCTCAAGGTCATGTGCTGCTGACCGATCCGGAGCGTAGACAGTTACATTAAACACCGTCTCCTCTCTATATCCAATCAAGCAGACAACATTAAGTGCATTAGACAGCAGCATATATACATGTGCTGCTTTCCCACAAATGTCGAGGACATGGGATGTCTGCCGGGTCGTTGTATATACAGTAAGCCTTTTATTTCGCTATCGCATAAACCAGGGTTTCACTGTAGCATCGACAGCGTGAGATTGACTCAAACCTAAAAAATATATAGAATAGCTTATAAGACTAGTAATAAGGTTTATTTGAATATATGTATACTATCTGGTTTACATAAAAAGACGGTATATACTAACGTCCTCGGGATATGTTGCTGTAGAATATGAGGATATACAAAATAGAAATAGTATAGAGCACAACAGATTGGATCAGGTGAGAGCCGTAATGTGAAGGTAGTAAAACAAGAGAAACCGGTAGTAGTGAACTAGCAGTGGCGTACCAGTGTTATATCTGCAACATATAAGCTATAGTCGAAGCTTATGACGCATGGCTGACTATCCCACGGAAGGCTGTGCACCGAAATCAGGTCGTCGATAACAGCCCGAGGATTTGTAGGAGGTCGTCCGATCGCATTTTCAAAAGTTATCTTTTTCAAACTTGTGCTACAAAGCAATGGTAATATACTGGAGATGTCAACGTCTCGTTGGTCGTTGGGCGCTGGGAGATCTATTCTGGGCGCCTCTATATGAAGTTCGTTCAGGACCAGCAATTCGCCTAGGGCTTGGAGCACACCATAGGAAGGGAGGTAGCAGATTCGACGCAGGGATAAATACTCGATTGCTGTCTTTTTGAGCTTTGTGACAATGTCAAGTATGTCTGTTTCATTCTCGTCGCCCAAGGTTTCTTCGAGCTGCACATCCAGATACTTGATCGTTGATATACTGGCAATTGCATTAAGGTGCTCGAATGTAATGTTCGGGACATTGACTATTCGTACAAACTCAAGATTTGATCCATGTAAGGCTAGGCCTCTGAAAATTTCAGGTCGCAGTATCACTGTAGGTTGCTGCTGCTGCTGTTCTTCTCCTTCATTTTCTTGAACGTGCCAATCAATATTGCAAAGTTCAAGATGCTTCTTCTGTTTCATCAGGTACCATGAAGATTCGCCCAGTTCCTTTAGCGATAACGTTGATTTTTTGATGACAAGTCTTTCTAGTGCAGGAAACCGTTCAAGCATCGTGATGGCGACATGTTCGTCAGAAAACGTGATACCATGCAAATGTAGGCTGTGTAACTGCTGCATCATATCGATGGATCTAATATTCGACCGATCGAGCGTGAGCGGAATACGTTTTATTTTCAACGTATCAAGTGTGGGCGCGTGATTGAGTAATGTAATCATTGTAGAAGAATCGAGGTCAATACCATCACAGATTAACGTGCATAACTGAGTCAGATGTAGAGATTGAACAAGAGATGCCCAACCGAACCCATGGTAGCCGTAATATTCTGAGCCAATAATCTCCAAGTGTTGAAGCATGTGCTGGTTTGTGATCAGAAAAGGAGCAATTTGATCATAGCCAAAATCTTCGCATAGAGAAAGGTGCTTCAATCCCTCTCCATGATCGCGAGTATCATAGTTATTTTTACTGATTGTCATTCGGGTGATGGTTTCTTCGCTAATTTGTTGGTTATAGCTGCCGTTACTCTTGAAACCTATGAGATTTGGGCACCATGATGCTAGCTCGTACTGATACACAAAACTGTCGCTGTTATCGAAACGGTGTTTTGAGTTTAGGTTGTATGTGTCCAACGATGTGGCGATGAAGTATCGGAGCTCGGGGCACTTTTGTAAAATGGGCTGAAGACGGTCTTCTTTGTGCATCGGGGCGTCGAAATGTAAATAAACGATGTTGTTGTTACTGCTGTATTCTCGACCATCGTTCATCGTCAGTGGCGTCATAGTCGATATTGGCTCTTGATTGTACGTCTTACGGTGAACCCGTAGGTCCTGGTTAATTATGTAAACCAAATGGGTGAGTTGCGGGCATACTGATAGTATGATTTGACGCAACGCAACATTTGAAGCATGATATTTCATGTTCAAATGTGTTAACGTCTGTCCCATTTGTCGTAGTAGACCTATGAATACGTCTTGGTCTTCTGTTTTGCATTTGATCAATTCTACGTATAAATAAAATGTGATTAGTTATTAAAAAAACGAGACAACTATCGAATCCGTAGTATTATTTTGTCTGAATTTTCCATGCTTTTACCTAAACCCGTTATTTGATCGCAGCCCAAGTCTAGTAATCTCCGGAGCATAGTATACAACTCATCCTCGTTACTGAAATCGTCAAGTTGAACACATTTAACATGGGCCCCTAGGAAACGATCTCGAGCCTTGTCCTTTATATCGTGGAGGCGTCTACATATTCTAAGAGTTCTCCAGGTACTTCTTGTGTACTGCGGTACGTGATCGTACCAGGCGCAGCTGACGTTCAAGCACTCCATACAATCTTCTTGATTAAGATACGAGAAGATCGCGATGACAATGTCGTAGGGAAGGACATGAATGAATCCGCCATTTTGTTCTGACATTGGCACATGGTGCGATCCGGCATCGTCCTTGGCTGTTGTTGCGTTACCGTTATTGTTCACCATAAAAATCGAAAGTAAAAATGAGAGAAAGATGTTGTAAGTGGCTGCAAGCACATTATATAACAGGAGTAACTACTGGCAACAGTGTGGATGTCACTGCTATGTTCAACGTTGCACAGCGTCACATCTTGGAATATCAATGAGAGTGATCATTTGGTGGCACGGAAATGCAAGCATAATATGCTTGCGTGCATCATTGGTTGGTAAACGACTCTCAATTATATCGCGTGAACAGTTTTTCTTCAGATAAAGTGGAGATAAGTTTAAAGAGAGAACATGTTCCGCAGCTCCGAGCACTATTTATCGAGTGCATCCATCAACTGTTATGTATAAGTACCTTATGCAGAAGAGTGTAAACACAGTAGATTGCTCACACTGCCACAACGTCCATGTACCTTGGTTGTACTTCTCTTTTCGTAAAACGTCACGTCATAGAAATTAAAGACGCCTCCTACATTAGCACACTTTCTGTTGATATCGATAAGTAAATTAGACAAGAGCATCATTTAACACGATTGATGATGCTATACGTATGTATGTAGCTGACGAAAGAGTAGTACATAAGAATTACGTTATATGATGGCTTACATTTATGTCGAGCGTGAACAAAAACACATGCAGCCTATGTGCCGTATTGTTTATTCTAAAACTTTGCTGTGCATGAGGAGCAAAACAGTAACGAAAGCTTATTCTTTTTCAATAAAAGAATAGTAGGGTAATTGCATAACGCGCTATTCATTCTTTTCCTTTCACTTTTTCTTTGTTCCCTATTCTTTGTTCTACAGAGAACACGTAAAAACGTACAAGAGCCGTTTACTACGATGATGACCAGATTTTTTGAGAATAAGGTCGCTGTTATCACCGGCGGGAGCCGTAATTTTGGATATGTAGTTCAACTGTTTTAATACGATGTAGACGAAGCAGACGAGAGAATCATAAAGATCCATGCCCTGGGCGTCTCGTCAAGGTTACCAAAGTAGCTGTGCGCTATTTAGCAAAACGATATGGTGGCATTATTGTCAATACAGCATCGACAACGGGTCTAGGGCTATAGAATAGGTACACTAAAATGTACAACCACCGCTCTATATACTGCTTATGATCTACATTATGATTATACTGAGTCTCTTTCTTTACCTATGTATACATCAAAAGCTATTCGATCGTTTAAATTGCATTAACGCATGCAGAGGTTTCATACATCTACAGTACAAAACATTGCCAAAATACGCATAAATGCAGGCATGAAGATCTTTCGAGTTTATCATATACTAAAATAACCGCTCCCATTAAAATTCATACACTAGTATGTGGTAGCTCTTTGAGCGACAAAGATCAGACAATATGGACTCACGTATATGATATCTGTATACTCTATAAACCTCGAAATGAGTGAAAAATAGTGTGTCCTCACGGAGTCCGTATGTAATTACCTCTCAACTGTTAAAGTGAAAAGTATCAACAGTGGTGTTTTTGACACACACCAGCTGCAACAACGAAACAATTATGGTACACATCGTTAGTTTTAGAGTTGTATTGTTGAGCGATTTCCCTAGTCATCACAGAAAATTTCTTGAAGCAGCAAGCTTATCACGCGACACTTTTGCTCATGGAAAATGAACAGTATAATGACATGTATTTATGTTACTCACTCGTGAAGAGTGATATCGCTTATCTATATATGTTGCTTTATACTATTTTCCTCTTATTTTTAATGTTAACAGGGGTGACACTTAAAGCATTGCCTGGAGACGTGGTTGAAATGCTTAAGGTAAGTGTGGTAGAGCACTCATACTGTGATAAAAGCTACAATAAGAAAGGAGAAGCAGCAACGTTTATTTTGCTGCTCATACGCTTAGTACATCTCCCTACACCGATAAACTATATAGAATCAATTACGCAAGCACTGGTATCAGAAACTCAGTTATCGAGCACAAAGGTGACTTTGACAGAGCTGTGAAAAGTTATTTCGACAAGAAGCAGCCACATTAGTGATGATCTATATTATATTAGCCAAAGCAGCGTAACAGTTTCATGAATCAAGTGTCTATTCTGCGAAAGAGCAGAATGATCCAGAATAAGGTGATATGAATACACCCTTAATCTAAAGTTAGGCGGAAACATTGGCTGTGATTGGTCCCAAGTACGCAACAGCGATTGCCCGCCTTTGTGACGTAAACGGGCTTCAAATTGGAAGGAAAATTGTTTATTTGCCCTTTTTCGAAACTGCGCGCAGTCTGTGAACAACAACGCGATCCCTTTGTCTCGAAAAGAGAAAAAAAAAAGACCTCCACTTTTCTCGTACATGTCTCTCCAGTCTTTGTTACGTCGCGAAGGCTGGAGACAGCAGACGACGACACTAGCATTTCTCGCGTCTGCACAAACACTTTGTCGAAATTGCCTTTCTCGTCGACTCGCCACGCGACCTGCCGTCACACCATGGACATCATTACGCACGATCAGGGCCAATAACAACAACACTAATTATACAACAAGACGAATGTTCCTGTCACGATCACAACAGCAGCAACAGCAACAGCAGCAGCAGCGTTATCAGCACAAGCCACAGTCACCGTCCAGTGCAGTTGACATTGTTGTCCCTGAACCAATTCAACGATTACGAACGCAGTTGTACGATTCACACCTTCCTTCGCGCGACACAATGAAAAGAAAAAGCCGGTCTCGACGTCTTCAGGGTCGAGTATACAATAGCATCATACGGCGTATCCAACGTATCCATATCATGCAGCTATACCGCGAAATCCGTCGAGACCCCCACCTGCTGGCAGCGCTGACGCACGAAGACATCGAGGCAGTGGTCGGATTATTTGCATCGTATTTCCCACACGCAAATGATCAGCAGAGTAAAATGGCAGCAGAGATATTGTACGATTTGAGCATTCACAAACCGGCACAGTTCAGTGGTCAGGATGCGGAGATGCTCGTTTGTTTTTATGCGGCGTATGGCGAGACGACGCAAGCGGAAAAGACGATGCAAGGGTTGATTTATAGAAAGCAAGTGCCTTCACAGCGGGCTTATGAGGCACTTGTTCACTGTCTGGCTGTCAAGGGTGATATGGAAGGTGTTGCGGCGTGGCTGAAAAATATGCAAGCAAACGGGTTGGCACCAACGCAGATGGCGGTGCGTGCGATCGTGGATGGTTGGCTGCGATTGGGAAACGAGGACAAGGCTCTGGAGACGCTAAAGACGCTTGGCAAGGATTCAATTGATGTGGTGCGCAATGCCATTGAGCAAGGACAGGATGATCGGGCAATCCTCAATGTCGGATTGAAGTTGTTTGGACACGGAGCGATTAATGCCTGGCTGTTGGAGGACGCACGGCGGTTTTATCAGTATTTAAGGGAACGAGGGTTGCCTACACAAATGTTGGTGCGGCATCTTGTGGACAAATCGCTACAAACATTCCAGCTAGCACATGCGTACAAGCTATTAGAAGACGCGCGAGCATGTCGGGATAAAAATGGGACACAATTAATAGGGCATAAGCTGCTGAAGTACTACCTGACACGAAGCAATATGACACACGCGTTTCGGCTATGGTCTCAGCTATCCACTGTGATCGAGCCAAATCTGTGCGTTGAACTGTATATGGCGCTAGCAAAAACGAACCGACACGAGCAACTTATGCGGCTATACCGCGCCATCAAGAAACGATACCCTGAGCACATCTCTATAGAGTTGTACAATGCAGGTTTAGCGACATTTGTGCGCACGAAGAGTTACACTTATGCATTCAAGCTCTACCACGACATGAAAAACTCCAAGATATCTCCACAAGACATGCCCAGCGGGACGTTTTACAGCCTCTATGGGTTGTGTGCACAGACAGGTCGTACGCAGATGTTTCGCGAAGTGTTGGAGACCGCTGCTGAGGCTGGCATGGAGATGGATAACAAAGCACTCAGCTCGTTGATGGCATGTTATATCAAGGCGGGCGATATACCGGCAGCAAAGCAAGTCTTTGAAGCGATTGCCGAGTCGCACGGTCCGGATGTGGTCGATTTCAACCTACTGATCCGAGCGACGGCCGAGGAGCAAGAAGAAAACGGGGTGGATTTCAGCAAGATCCTGAAAATCTTACAGCATATGGGCAAAGTGCAAGTCGAGCCCGACGCATCCACGTATCGCACCTTGCTGGATATTTATCGCGAAGGGCAAATCGAGCGCCAGCTCTTTGACCGCTTACTGCCGGACACGAACGCACGCAAGCTGGACGAGGTGTTTGTGAATAACATTGCTCTGACCCGCGAATGCGAACGTCACGGTGTCGATGTTGCAGCGGCCAAGTTCATGAACAATGACCGCGCGGCCTTGTTTCCCGGTACTCCGCATGTGCCTATTCTCGCAGACAGCATGACATACAAGCTGTTGCTGGATGCTTCGGCCGGTCGACCCAAACACATGCATGTGGCGAATCGACTGTATGAAAAGATGCGGAAGAAAGGTTGGATGCCGTACCGGGGTGTCTACGAGCGCATGATTCTGGGATGGGCGCGCAAGGGCCGTATCCAACGTGCACGGAAATTGATGCGAGAGATGGAAGAGGATTTAAATGTTGAGGCCGATCTGCGGATATACACCATGTTGGTGGACGGATTGCTGCTCCAGAACAAGTCCCACGCGGCGATAGAAGTGATTGGAGAAATGCAGACACTAGGTCTTGAAGCGGATCTGGCGTTGCTAGACCGAGTGGAGCGGTTTGAACAAGACAATTACAATAAGGCACTCGCTCCTGCTTAAGTACGCTATAAATAATTATTATACCCTTCTCCTTCCTTTTTTCCTTCAAACACACACTCTCTCACTGCTTGTATGTAAATTACATCGTTCGTCTTTTCTAATAACAAATCACCCTCTCTTTCTCTTTGACGTTGAACATTTCATTGGAACAATCAGGGAGTGGCTGTAGGGTTGCGCCACCTTTTCTTTGTACTCCTGTCTCTTTTTTTATGCACATTTGGTAAATTCTCCTTATGGAAGAGGAAACTTTGTTGATCGTCCTCTCGCTCTCTTTTTCCAACTGTACTACTTTCCAACCTCATTTTCTAACCGACACATCCTTTTCGATTTTGGAGAGGCTAACAGGACAGTGATGCTTGTTCACAGTGCGCCATGTCAACTACTGCCACCTGGAAATAAAAAAAAAATCCAAGATGGTGGGGCCAAAACCCCGAAAACAGGAAATTATAGATGGTGGCTCTCATTGGCATATACAGAGTACACTTACAACCACGTACCTGAGCGATAGTAAAAAGTTCCAAATTATCTTTTTTCACCGGTGCCTAGCTGCAAACTTATCACAGTGCAGTTATCTTTTTGCCTTTCGGACAAATTACGTCTTGTTGTTATCATGAAAGGATGATGGCAAGAGGGTGTTGTTGGAAACGATCTTGTGAAACAGGCAGCCCTGACTCACGACAAAGGGACGCCAACCAAAAAAAAAGAGAGATGCGTCGGATGAATTGAAACTCAAATAACACTTTTGAATATCATACACACTGGGTAACCCAACCTTTTTTTTTCAAATGCTCTTGTGTGACTGATTCCGATCCAGCCCGTGCAATGATAATCGGTTTTGTCAAAGAAAAAGAGGCGCGCCTTCCTTTACTTCTCCACACTTTTTTATTTCTCTTTGTCATAACAGAAACATGTCCTCTGACGCACCACCAAAACGCAAGTATCACTTTATGAAGTAGAACATGGTTTACGTTTTCGCTGCAAAAAAAAAAAGTTGGAAAGGAGTGCTAACACACGCGCACACTACCTCTGTGTCTTCTCTCATACATACATACATACATACATATATACAGCCTTGCCATTCCACTTTCAGTTCTTGGCTGGCGCCATTGCTGGTATTTCCGAAATCTTGACCATGTATCCTTTGGACGGTAAAGTCTACAGGACTTTTCTTTTTATAAAGACGGTGGGGAGTACTTTTGGTTTTGAGTGAAAACCCTGTATTGACATGTTGTGTGCCGTATACCTAGTGGTCAAGACGCGTGCACAGTTGAGCACCACGGGTAACGTCGGCATTGTTCAGAGTCTGAAGGATATCGTCAAGAAGGAAGGGTAAGGAAGCATGGATTATTTTTAAATTTGAAACGTTTATTTTTCCTGCGAGACAACAAGCCCAACGCTAATTTTCTCCCCCGTTTTTTTTTTTTTTAGTCCTGCTACACTTTACCGTGGTATTGCAGCCCCCATTCTCGTCGAAGCACCCAAGCGTGCGACCAAGTTTGCCGCCAACGAACAATACACGACGCTTTACAAAAAGATGTTTGGCATGGACAAGGTTACCCAGCCATTGGCCATTGCCACCGGTGTCAGCGCCGGTGTCACCGAAGCCGTCATCATCGTTCCTTTTGAACTGGTCAAGATCCGCATGCAGGACAAGGCCAATTCTAGCAAATACAACGGTACCATGGATGCGCTGCGAAAGATCTTGAAGCAAGAAGGTCCTTTGGCTTTGTACAATGGTTTGGAGGCCACCATCTGGCGTCATGCTGCTTGGAACGGTGGTTATTTTGGTGTCATTTTCGGTGTCAAGGATATCTTGCCCAAGCCAAAGGTAAAACGCATGTAGGGTGGATGGGAACACAAAAGATTTTCCCTACTCTGTTACTTACAAACAAAAAATGGTCTTTCTACATGTAGACCAAGAACGAACAGTTGGCAAATAACTTTGTCGCCGGCACCATCGGTGGTACCTTTGGTACTATGCTCAATACCCCCATGGATGTCGTCAAGACTAGAATCCAAGGCTACACCGGTGTTGGACCCAAGAAATACAGCTGGACCGTGCCATCGTTGGCTTTGGTCGCCAAGGAAGAAGGGTAAACCTAATGTTGGGTCGTGGGGGGGGGTTAGGAAGCCGAGACAAAATCATCCTTTTTTTGGAGGGAACGATGGGTTGTTATGGTTACGTGTTTGTATTAACAATACGGGTTTAGTGTTGCTGCTTTATATCGTGGTTTCACCGCAAAGGTGCTTCGTCTTGGTCCTGGGTAAGTTGTTGCTTTGCAAGGATACGAATAGAGTTAAAATACTGATCCAAATTCATTGATTTGTGTAGTGGCGGTATTCTGTTGGTTGTCTTTGACACTGTATCTACTTTTATGCGCAAGCACTTTATGTAAACAACAACAACAACAACGATTCGAAAAAAAGAAAAAACAAAATTGCAATAGAATTTGTAAAGTATCATAATCATTAAGAAAAAAAAAAGTTACTATCTATTATTTGCTATTACAAGAGAATTATACAACATGGGGTCGCCGAAGGAGGTTGAGACTGTATACTCGGGTAACATGTTCTTCTGGATGTAACATGCTTACATGGATCGTCGGACACTCATTGTCGTCGTGTGATACGTGGACGCAGCGAATGTGGCAGCCAGCAATCACTTGTACCACCTTGCCCTGTTTCGTTTAGCAATAGTAGTAATAGTGGTAGTAAGTATCTCCAAAATTAACCCTCAATATCAATCTTATTACCGTTTCAACATGTCGCACTTCAATCACAGAGTGCGAGAATCCAATTAGGTAAGGAAATACAATGGCTACACGTTGCACGCGACTTTCAAACTCGATGCGATCCTGTATTTGCATGCGTAGTAGCTGCTGCTGCTGCTGCTGATGATGATGATGATCTGGAAAAAAGTTGACGGATTGGGCTGTTCGAGAGTCATAGACATAACCACCATGCGTCGCAAACGGTACAAAGCCATTAACAACAACGGGTGTGTTGCCGTTATTGTTACAGTTACTACTACTACTACTACTACTAATAGTAGTACCACTACTGCTAGTGTTGCTGTTGCTACTCTTATCGGTGATATTCAATTTCTTCCAATGTTCGTCTTGGGATATGCGACAAACACCTTGTGTGGGCGATAGTAAAAATACAGTGTTGTGTGCAATCTGGACATGCACCGCGTCTTTGACATCGAGTCGGTACTCTTTCAACTTTCGAAAACTGGCGGCTTGTTTATACTGGACAATGACTAACCGTTGATGTCGATGCCGTCGTTTCCGTGTCAAGTAGCAGAGGACGGTCTTTTTGTCGAGTACACCCACAGCAAATGAAGTGACTGCGGATCGACGCACGAAGCCCCAGCGTCGGTGGATGGCGAGGCGTTGGCATATCATTTTCAGATCGTAGGCTATCAGTGCGTTGCGTCGATGGTAGGCTCGGACTAACAGGATTGAATTGTCGAGAATGGCAAGTTGCTGGCAGTCGTCATGCGGTACTGCGAGCCAAAAGTCTTGCGATCCACCATCGCGTGGCCCAACCCACACACCGTATTGTGTGCCTAGCGCCAACATGGCTTGTCCCGTTTCATCATTGACTATAGCCAAACAATGAAACCAACCACCCCCCCCCCCAGATTCATGCATTTTTTTAGTATGATTGAACTCCTATATTCCCTGATTTTTGCCTCCTTGGGGTGATCGATGACCGAGAAAGAAAGGGGGGGGGGTGGGAGGAAAGTGCGGGGAATCATACTGACATACCAAAGGGAAGCGTGCACCATATCCGACCACAGCCTGTAGGAAACTTGGCACTTCCTCCGACCATGATAGACTGCCGACTTGATCCGGTAGCTACTTCACACAACGGATTCAATCCAAAGGGCGCTCTATGCTCAATGGCCCCTTGAGCATTGTGGGATGCGGTCACCAGCCGCTCGCACCACCGCTCACGTTCCTCCAGCGTCGGGCATGTAAAATGGTAAGTTGACTCTGGATAGCCCAAGTGACTTACTGTGAGCATCCGCAGTCGATGGGTGCGTCGTCGGGCATGTGTAGTGGAAGGTGGAGACGGCGATCGAACTCGCTTAACAGCGATTTCGGCAGGGGCCGTTTTCTGATGGAAACTTTGTCGGAAGCGTCGGAGACGAGCCCGGATGTAAAGTCCTGTCACGCTGTCTTCTGCGACCCAATGTTCCTGTTGAGCTGCTGCCAACACTTCCTGGTGTTGCTCTTGCAACTGTTGGAGACGTATCCGTTTTCTCTGTTGCTGCTGCTGCTGCTGCTGTTGTTGTTGTTGTATGTGTGCTCGTCGAGGCAATTCAATCCGAAGCATGTGAAGAGGAATCGGAGGCCCGGCAACAATGTACGTGTCATCACGCGGGCGCGTGACCACGAGCAAATGCGTAAATAGAAAGACATAGCATGGTGTGGCAGTAAAGGAATGGGAAGAGCGGGCCAACAAGAGCCGACCCTCGTGCAAAAGAACTGCATCGTCGTCCACGATCTGCTGCAAGGTTGTCGGGATATGCTCCGGGATCCGTAACGACGTCATGATTTGCAGTCGTCGTGTCTCAATCTCGGCCTGTCTCGTTACCTCGTTCATGCGCGCCAATAAATCCTTGAGCTCAGCCAATGCAGCGCGCAGGCTTAGCAAATCGCCTTCGTCGGTTGTGTATTTGTACAGAGCCTTGACGAGCAGTCGATATTTGCCCATCCGTAGTGTCGGCAGCGTTAAATAATGGCGCAGGCCAAGCCGTCGCGTGCATTCCTGTGCGTTCTGCTGGTCAACATAGGCGCGAAACGGATAGCTGCTTGCGAGTTCGTGTTGGACAATGTACCATGCCTTGACATGGTTGGCTGCGTACAGACTGTAGGGCTCCATGAGTCGCGACACGTGCTGGAAAACAACATTGCCAGCACCCGTTTCGGCGTCAAACATGGGCGGTTGACTTTTTTGCAATTTGGCAAGCTCGGTGCAGCCTTGTTCGTGTATGGCGTAGATGACCTTGTAATTTGCAAACACAACGTCGTGGAAGCGTTCCCGTCGCGTGTGCTCGATGGCAGGCGAATGGTGTTGTAGCAGTGGCTCGGCGTAGATGGTGCGCAAGATGTCGAGGTCGTGGCAGTATTGTTTTTCTGAAAGTAAAATCTCGGCGAGTGCTGCCTGGCGCTTACGTTCTTTGGGCGGCAAGTGGTCCGGCATGCCCTAATTCGGGAAGGAGAGAGTGTGTCAGATGAACAAGGAAAGTTTGGGTTGCATCAGCAGCAGTAGCAGCTGCTGCTACTTTCGTAGCGCAAATAACAAACATTACGTACGTCGTCACTGGGCGGCAACACCACACTCGCGTAGGTGCTGCTGTCGCTACTGCTAAAGGTGTCTGTCCGCATCAATGATGAGCTGCTGTTTACGTTGGGCTCGTCGTGATCGCTGCTGTTGTTGTCGAGGGAATTGGCATTGTATGGACATGAAGGCGAGTAGCATGAGGGTTGTTGTGGAGTGCATCGTGAGGAATAGCACCGCGTCAGTGGTACAAAGACTCCTTGGTCGGCTAAAGTTGACGTGTGGACTTGGTAGTACTGATCGCACGGCACCAATAGTTGATGATCCATCAAGAGATCAAACACTTTGGTGGCTTTGTGTTCATGTTGTGTTTCCATGATATTCAGGATGGCGTCCTAAATTAAATGGGATGGGGGAGGGGGGGGGTTGTTTGTGAGGAGGAGGAGAGAAAGAGTTTACGTTATATAACTATTTTGTTTTATGCTCTATTGTCTCGGCAGCTGGAGCATCCTCATCACTTACCATGGCCTCCTGTCTTGTGATTTGAGCGTAGGTCGCCGCATGGACAAAGCGTGTCGAAAGATGCGATACGAGGCTATTGCTGCTATTGCTGCTGTTGCTGTGGTTATTGTGGTTGTGCTGGTGAGGATGGTGATGGCGAGAATGCTGAGTAGGAGGAAGGGATGACATGGTACTGCATAAGCAAATGGATATGAGAAAGAAGAGCAAAGAACAAGGGGAGGGGGCAGCTCCTTTTAGATGATCGTGGAAAAGGGTCTCTCTTCAACCTTGTTTTTTATATTTTTTTTTTTCAAAAGACTCAAGTGAAACTTACAAACGACATAAGGAGGAACTAAAGGAAAAGAAAGAAAAAAAAAGGATAAAGAGAAAGTGGTTGAGCAGCAAATTCAGTCCAGTTTAGGGATGTTTAAAAAACAATGCTGGGTCAAAGAGGCATCATGTGTGTGCCCAACCCAACTCTCTCTCTCTCTCTCTCTCTCTCTCATTGAAGGCCCGCTTTGTTCATTTTCCATTACTTTGCACTCACACACACACACACACAATAACTTTACTCGCTTGACCCTGTTACCGTCCTTTTGACACCTCGTCCTTCCGCTCTCCTTCATCCGCCCATTCATCCACAGCTAATTCACACTCCCTTGTGCCCAATCACATGCAACGCTACTCATTACCTGTCTCCACAACCACTCGCGACACTCCTTCCTCTTCATACAACTTGATGATTCCATTAAACGAAACTCCCTCCCTGGTAAGTTGCATGTATGTGTGTGCACGCGCAAAATAAAAAAGCTATTGTTTGGCAGCCTGCATAACTCATCCTGTCCTTTTCAGGAACCTTCCTCACCCACCGAAGAAGCAGCTTCCTTGCAACAACAACAATACACACAACGACGATCTGCTCCAGGAAACATAGAGAACCGACTACGGCAATTAGAAAAAGAAAACGAGCAACTGACACTTTCGAATATCCGACTCTTACGAGCCAATCGCATACTAAAACTGGATTGCGATCGGCTGGTGGATGAACAAACATCTGAACTCAAGGAAGAAATAAATCATCTTCGGTTCCAAAATGTTCGGCTACAACGAAGCAATCGACTTTTACAAGACGACCTGAATGAATACATGGTAGGCGTAGCTTTCTCTTGTGGGTCGGGGTAGGGGAGGAGCAGCAGCAGCAGCAGCAGTTATTATTAATAATTACTTTTGAAGAACAAACTATTAAGTGGGGTTTTTTTTTGAATTTAACAGACAGAAATGAATCAAATGCGCAATGACCAGATTCGGAAAATGAAAAATGTCGGTCCAGAGTACGAGTATCTGGTGCAGATGATCAATCTACTCTATCGCCAGGTAAAAAAAAAAGCAGCTCGCTCTTCTCTCTTTTGGTAGTAAATTTGTTTTTCGTTGATAAAGCAAAAAAAAAAAGTGCAGGGAGGGTGGCATTTAAGAAAGAATGAGATCCGCATATTAAAAAAAGAAGATTACAGTTACAAGGCAAACCAACATGTGAAAAGACCTGCTGTTTTACAAACAAACCGCTGAGTCAAGGATTCTCTGTGCTCACGCTGCCACCGGATGACAGCCAAGACCAGCGTGCCAAACCGCAGCATATCTGTCGACCCGCGATCCACTCGCACGTGAACGGCGGCAGCTTGGCTGTTGCGTCACAGCAAGAGAACGCCCGACTGCGCGAGGAGATGGACCAGGTCAAGCATGACCGCGACAGTCTGTATGAGGTCATTCACGAAAAGGAGGAGGATCTCGAGACGCTCAAACGCGAACTGAAGATGAAGGATGATATCGTCAGCCAGTTAGAAAAGGACTTTGAGCGCATGGAGGTCGAGGTGGTCGATTTGCAAAAGGTATAATTTCATTTTAAGAAAAGTAGCCACCCTCCTCCTCCTCCTCCTCCTCCTCAAAGTGGTTACTGAATGCTGTTTTTGATATTAGGATTGGCGACAGTCTGACCGTTACTCTGAACTACGGCATTTTCCCACTCCCCCGCCAAAAGATAAGCAGGAGCACCTCACGGACACGTACTTTACAGTCAAAGAGATACCACGATAAAACAACAGAAACCCTTATTAATTCTAATATCAAGAGAGAGAGAGAGAGAGAGAGAAAATAAAAAAAGTATACAGGAATTAACGCTTTGTAGTCTTGTGCGTGTGTATATTCTCACTGTGGTGGATGATGGATGTGTGTGAGAACAGAGTAGGGGAAAGGAGGGGTGTGTGTGTGTGCGCATACGGGGGTAGGGTGCTTTAGTAAGGCCGGGCGGGTTCCTCAAAGCCGTTTCATCCAATGGGCGCGTCTGTGGTCGTCACGCAAAAAAAAAACAAGAAAAAATAATTTTCATGTTAAAGGCGACGACCCCCACCCGCCAAGGCCTTTTTTTTTTTTTTTCTTTGCCCATCCCTTATTCCCCAATCGTCATTTTGATTTTTGTCTAATCTTTTTTTTTTTTTTACTTCTTTCAATTGACAAATCAAAAACCCCGGACGAGTAGAGTAGTTGCGGCCCTCTCTCTCTCTCTCTACATCCACAACCCTTTGTTTTTATATACTTGCTGTGTCACTTCCCTCCCTCCCTCCCTCTCTCCCCCACAAAACGCCCAACTTAAGTGTTAATTCCCTTGAGTGGGTTGCCCAGTAAGTTATAAATCAAAAAACCCTTTTTTACGCATTTTAGAAGAAAAGAAAAAGAAGGAAAAAAAAAGACGACATTTATATTTTTTTTTCTGTTTTCTTTTAACCTTTTCTTGCGTAATCAACAAACCCTCCTCCTCCCACCCCCCCCCCCTTTACATATATATCTCCACCGCACAAAAAGATGCAATTGCGATTGGAGCCGGTGCAGCCTTACACGCTGTTTCCACCTACTGCAACGGTGTTGACAACGACAACGGCAACCACAGGAGGAGCGACGACAACGACAACGACAACAACTGCGGCAGCATCAGCCTTACCGTCGTCGTCGTCGTCGTCGTCTTGCTCGTCGTCGTACTACTATCAACAGCAGCAGCATCATAATCATCAACAGGTGTTCCCGCCGCTTCCGAACCCGTATCGTGATGCTTTGCTGCCACCGTTAGCGACAACAACAACAGCGACAACAACTCACAACAAGCGTCTTTCTGCCTTTGAGCCTGTTGTTGCCACTTGTACTACTACTGCTGGTAATAATGCAAACACAGCCAGTCCAGCGACACCATCATTACCTGTTGTTGTCGACGATATTCCACGATTGGCGGATTTTGCTTCGTCGATCATTTATCTCATGTGGCACGCTCGGAAAAAGATGGCTCTCAAATCCGTGAATCAGGCCTATCTGATCGATGCAACCAAACCGAGCCCGGCATTTAAAAAGTTCTGTTTGCAGGTACGTCTACACACACCATTTTAAGGAGAGAGAGAGAGAGGTTCTAATATCATATGTGTGCTTAGGTCCTGACAGCCACACAGCTTTCTCAGAGCGCAGTGTACCTTGCATTAAAGTACATTTGTGCGTTATTGCGGACCAACCCCACGATCGAAGGTGCCGATGGATCCGAATATCGTCTGTTCACCGTAGCGCTCATGTTAGGTAAGCCATCTGCTATCATGCTATTGTTGTTGAGGGTGTGTGTGTGTGTGTGTGTGTGTGTGTGGGCCGAACAAGAAACCTGCTGTATGCGAGATGCAAAGTGGATTCACTCCTGTCTGTTTGATATGATGTGTGTGCTGTTTTAGCCAACAAGTTTCTTGACGATAGCACATTCACCAACAAGACATGGTCGGATGTGTCCGGCATGAAGCTGCATGACCTCAACACAATGGAAGCGGAGTTCCTGGAAGCGATTGGATACGGGCTGTTCATCCGTGAATACGAGTTTGACCAATGGAAGCACGCCGTGGATGGCTGTCGCGCGCACGTGCAACGCATGGCACTGGACGGCGGTGTTGTCGACAACACGCTGATGCGAGACGTGCTGATCCGCCTCGGCTTGTACCAAGATACCCTGCTTGAGCAACAGCAGCAGGCCGTCTGGGAATCCGCCTATGAGGCCTCGCGACTGCAACTGGAGAACACCCAGCGCCAGCATCATCTCAACCTCTATGCTAAAGCCCACAGCCTGGTCCCGCTACGGCCGCAACGACACACTGCGCCACCGCCGCCGATCAGTCGATACGGCGATCCACCCTTCCACTACTATCCGCACCACCACTATCAACAGCAGCAACAACAGCAACAGCAACAGCAACAGCACCTGCAGCAACGTAGATCATCGAATCCACCCGGATTGCCGACCGAGCCCATGTACAAGAAGCAGCTGCCACCGCCTGGGTTGAACACGAGCTACTACTTTGAATACCATCCGTTCGAAGCTTCGTCATCGTCGTCGTCGTCGTGGGCCACAGCGACCAACCAGGACTACTTGTTCTGAATGACTGACTGAATGACTGAATGACCGAATGACTGAATGACTGAATGACATATAAAAATACACATCGTATACTTAACCCCTCTCTCTCTCTCTCTCTCTGTCTCTCTTATGAACCTATCCCAACCCCTCTTCTTTATCTACTATCAACTCCCCTCCCCCTCCCGTTTCTTTCCACTTCTTTTACTATTCTTACTAATACCTTCTCAAACAAGCGAACCCACATGCAGCTTTTTGTATGCGGGACCAAGGAAAATGACGACGCTGTGTCATTTTGTTTCCCTTTCAATTACCCCTCCCCCTTTTGTGCTTTTTTTTATCTTCGAGGCGTTTTTTTATTATTATTATCATGACAAGACGCGCGCACTTGGTTCATTCTGTGTGTGTGTGTCCTCTGTCCCTTCTCTCTAACCCCCTCCCCCTGGTGTTTTTTTTTACGTCTCTTTTTTTTTTTAAAACTCTCATAATATAAGGATATTTTTTTTTCTGGCTGAAAAGAAAAAAAGAAATTACCAAAAGGTTGTCTGACATTGTTTGTACGTGTGTTGTTGACTTTGCCCGGTTTCGTGGAAATTAACCTTTTCAAGGTATACTCAAGTGCGCATTGCTTCTCTGTCTTTGGTTTTCAACATAAAAAGAGAAAATAAAAGAAAACCTTAATTTGGCTGAAATGTTACACTGCCTCTTGAGTCGTTATATTGTCCCACCCTTCCCTGCATTCCTTTGTCTCTCTCTTTCTCTCTCTCTCTCTTCCTTCTCTTCTCTCTTCCTTCTCTCTCTCTCTCTCTCTTTCCAGACAATCACACACGCGTTTCGTCAAACATCTGCCCACCGACGACGCCGCCAACTAAAAAGCACAACTCTGCGCAAAGGAAACAAAAAAACAAGGACAAAGACAAGAAAGAGAGAATGAAATGGTTGGTGCTGCACTTGACAATACTTCTTGTCCTGTTTGCAGCACAAGCAACACACCAAGACGACGTCCGGGACGAATACGAGCCAACGACGCGTGCGATCGACATTGAGCTCTTTACACACGATGTATCCTTACACATGCTCTCTGATCTCGACAATAACTTTTCGCAAGTATCAAAAAAGATCTTGCTCCAGTTTCGCGAACAATCATCCTCCGTCCTCTTGTCCGACCCATCCTCTTCCTGCTTCGTGTCATCATCATCTTCATCATCATCTTCATCACCAGCATCCCTCTCACTGTCGTTGATCGACCTACCACTCCTCAAAAACCAAGTTATGGGCGCTGCCGAATGTAAGCCTCTCTTGCTGTAATGAGACAGTGGGTCAAGAAAATAAATTGCTAACAGGGTTTTGGAATGGATGATGCTTATTTTAGCATTAATTGGCGATAAATTGTCGGCTGTCTGGAACATGCTTGACACAAAATCATTATTACACCGACACATCCAGCAGACGACGCGCCACGTTTGTCCCGACCTGACCCATCTGTGCATGGTCGAGAACGAGGACACTGTCAAAAGACATCTCGACAACTACATCCATCGCCATCTCTCCTCGACCATCAACCACTTGCTCGAAGACTATATCCCGCACCTATTCCAACTAGCACAGGAACAGGCTACACAAGTTCTCTCGCTCTTTTTCCAGCACCACCACGATGCATGTCTCTTCTCCGAGCAACATGACGACGACAGTATAAAAAACAATACCATCATTTGGCATCATCCTACCACCACCACTAATACCATCCCATTTGTATTTCATCATCATACTGCTACTACTAGTTCTATCACTACTACCACCACCACATAATTTCTTGTACACATTTGCCATTACCATATAAAGCTGCTGTTTAATTTTCCAGTTCTTCTTTTCAATTCATATTTGTAAAATAGCATTGATTTCCGTAGATAACACCGATTCTATCTAGTACCAGTCACTTTCAGATTTCTGATGTATCGACTTAAAAATAAAGGATGCTCTTCTTCTGCCTATTTTATCGTCCTTATTCCTACCGTGTACATAATAACAGAGTCACTCTTTCAGCTATTGAAAAGCGCACTCTCATATCATATGTCACCTCTATAGTCTGCATCTAGCTACCACCGAAACCTTAGAATGTCTAGTAATGGATCATGGATCTCCTTGGTTATCAGGAATCTGTTACCGTTGAAAAGATGCTGGTTGTAGCATTGGTAGAGTTGGTTGGATGGATGTTAACCGCTTCCAGTACGCGTCCACTTTAGCTTTCGGAGCACTAATAAATGTGAGTTCTATCGCGCAAGGACAAGGAATACATACGTCTTCAATCCCACTTCTTCTTGCGCGATTAACAACCGTCATCTCCTTCCTATCAGCATACTCTACTCTCTTCTACTCTATCTTCCCATAGTTATATTCATACCTCAAATTTTATTCCCCACAGGTCCTACAGTAGTAAATATTCGAGCCGTCTGCTATAGTTTTAATACATTTATATATGCTCAATGATCCCTCTCAGTCAACTGGATCAAAATAATTGTTCGAGAATGTGCTCCGATTGTTATCCCTAATCCACTTTGAATGGTATTAACATTTGTATTATTCATTTTAGAACAGAAATAAACAATTTTGATAAAAGCATATAAAGATGAAAGATGTCCATTCATCGGTCTTCGGCTCGTGGATAAACTATGTATAAGACGAATTGATAGGGACATATAAGAACTTGTGTAGAAGAAGCTCTATTATGTATGTCGTCGGGTCACTTATTTGTTGACACCGGTGTCAGTTGGTGGGTTGCCAAGCTACTGCCTGTTGTGAGGTACATTGGTTTTGCTGCTCACATACAGTCTGATGCTGTTGAAACTGCTACCTTATTTTGATGTCTTGGGTGGTGTAATAACGTGGCTCACCACATTGGTAATAATGTCACATCCAAAACCATTAAAATGTAATAGCTCCTCCTTAAGTTCGCAACTCATCAGCCAGCTGCAGTGCATACATACTATCATTCGTGAATGGCTATGAAAAAGTATATATGTATATACTAGATATGCGTCAAAACATTATCACGATGCAGTATGTAGCTAGGCTACTTTTTGTTAGATACGCATAACTCAGCGACGGTAGCTATGTTAACAAGCATTGTCATGACGACTGGATCAAGTTTGACATCAAATGGCACAGACAGGAAAGAATGGGTGGCTCTAAAACATAAAAAAAAAAGAGCCACCTTTAGCGTCGTGCAGTCATCAACATTCTTAGCAAAACAATGGTTCATGCCTAAAGCACGAACAAGTGGGTATCTATATCAAAGCTATTGATTCTGCACGCACTCACACATGGTAAATCTTGCGAACGGGTCTCAAGGAAAAGGATTCGAGTAGTAAAAGTATGTAGCAGGGCAAGCTAAAAGGCCTGACACAAAGCCAAACAGACGGCGTGTCACTTTCTCGGTGTATGTGCGGGTGATGTATGATACATGTGAAAAACGAGGATGGTCGGCGAAGGAAATAGTCTCTGAACTTGTCGTGCACGTGAGCAAAAAAATAAAATAAAAAGAGTGCGAAAAGAAAAAGATTTGTTTATTTTGTTTATCATTTTCTTATTGTGTTTAATACTGTAAATAATAATCTGTTCGTTTAAAACCCACCACATAGCACGGGCATCACGTGCACCCGCAGGTGCACGATCACTTGTCCGAGTACATGTCCACATTCCCACTGGTACATTGCAAAAGATTTCCTCCGAGCGGACCACCGACTCCAGCCAATCCTCAGAATCCTCTTGACAATCGCCAGCACAGGCATTTGAACTGGTCATTGCACAGAGCGGTGAATCTGCACTATAGCCAAAGCCGTACCAAAACGAACTAAAGTTTAGAAGAAGAAAAAGAAAGCGAAACTGCTCGCTTTTATAGACATTTCTTCTCGCTTGTATCAACTTGTGGGTTGCCTACTATGACATAGCAAAAGATACAGCACCAAAGGAAAGGAAAGGAAAGGAAAGGGGGTGTGCTTGGTGGTCAAGTAAACAAATGTGCTGCGGCGGTAGTGGTACGTGTCTCTCACCATGCGGAGCTGTACCCTCCGATGCTGTCGCCGCTTGTTTGTGAGTGGGCCGTGCACGGCACCGTGTCAAGCAGATACAAAGACACGAATGTAGATCCACGGAAGAAAAGCTTTTTAGCGAGTTGGTATAAAGAATAATATCAACGTGCGCTGGTAGACTGAGACGTATTCAGCTGGCAAAATAGTAATGTCCTTGCATGTCTGGGAGGGTTATGGACGACCATAGATGAATAGCAGCAGACGCTGACAGCACACACTGTATAGCAGCACAATCCTATCTATTATCGTTCCTATACCATGCTATCTCTCATGGTTCCAAACCATGATATGTATATAAGCAACCATATTAAATTATTCAGATTGTTTTATGATGGGACGACCTTTTTGTTTTGCTGGCAACATGTTTTGTGATGCTGGTAGCACGTGCTTTTTCCCTGGTATCAATTGCCCCTGATCCAACATGAGTATACATCCAGAACTCGATTCTCCCTATAATAACGGCTTCCATTCGTTCATTCAACATAACAAAAAGTTTGTATGTATAACATATTTGTACTTGTAGTCCACAGACTATCAATGAGACATTGTATCAACTGTGGTGTGGTGTGATGGCATGTGTAACAAAAACAAAAGACGCACTCTTATTCATGTATATACCCACGGCAATTAGCAATTGCAGATCCCCCGGATCCGCCTTAAGCACACATCATCAGAATAAGATAAACGCTTGAATATGAAAGGCATACATACGGCAACCAGTTAAGCATTGTAGCTTCATAGAAACAATCCATCCGAATTGAGTAAAGCACGAAAAGATAATTCTCGGATGATCCAGTTTTCGCAAGTGTAATCCAAAGCAGCTAGACCAAAGCTAGCTGGTTGTAGAACAATGGCAGTATTTCTCACAGTGTTAGTCACGTCTATACTCTAAGAAGCAGCTTTTGCTGCTTGTTGATCAATGTTGTTGCTTCGTTGTGTTTGTATACATGGTACGTGCTATAGTATGCATGAATCATGAGCGTGAGAAAGAGACAGTTACTATCAAAATTGAAGTTGAAGATAAAGTGCATGTTATGGCTCTCGTCGTGTTATGAAGCACCACATCAAATTATACATATTATCATACTCGAGCGATATATGTAATTCTACAAACAACACGAAAATTCGTCGTCGTATATGATATAAACTTTAAATTTAAGGGGACGGATGTGAAAGAACAGAGTCTGATTTTTATGTAAGTTGCTCTTGTTGATTGGTGTTGTATGTAAAGAAAAGAAAGAAATAATGAATAAAGCTATATAATGATGATACTTTTGTCTTTTGATTGATTGTTAGATGTTCTGGGGTTTCTTTTTGGATGTGTGTGTGTGTGTGTATGTGGAGATGTGGTTGTGTGGAGACTTGATATGTGTAGTGGATATGTGTGTCTGTGTGTCGAAGAAAATAAAGTCCTAATAGTATATACAAAGAAGAGGGCATATAATGAAGAAGAAAAGAGAAAGGGTAAGTACTGCTATGGTAGTACTACTGCGTCATGAAAGAGATGGTGATGAGTGCGTGAATGCTGGTAATTGTGAGGTACGCCTACGGGTAGACCTAGTGGTGTAGGTACTTCTTGGATGGCAATGTAAGTGCGTTTAGGTTTCGGAGGTGGCATGAGTGCCTTTGATGTTATTATGAAAGCAGCAAAACAACATAGCTTGTGTTAGAGAGAGTTAAGACTTGCTGTTAAAAGATCTGATGTTTTAAGAAAAAAGTCAAATACATACCAAGAAGCAAACTTTGAGATCCTCCTTGTTCACCAGGCCCCATTTGCTATTATCTTCTTCGACCGCAAATTGATAGGCTACGGCTGCATTTAGAGGCAAGCCCCACCCCGAGGGATTGTTTATACTGTCTCGTTGCTGCTGTTGGTTTTGCGAACAAATACCACGAATCAACCGTTCGGCCTCTTGCATTCTGTTTTCCCAAGCGGACGATGTCTTGAAATGTGTAAAGTCGATATCCCGGCCACGGAAGAGTGGGCGACGTCGCGAATGGTGATGCTGTTACTGTTTTTCGTTAAAACTTGTTGCCGCTACCGGTGGTTGTGCTGTTGTTGTGTCCCAAAAGAGCCCACAGGCCATGTTGGAGATAGTGTTCACCACTATGGAGGTAAGAGACCGTCGTCCTTTGGTTGGTCGCTCGACATGCGCTTCTTTTAGTTCTTGTTGGTTGGTTGCTCCTCCTCTTTGTTCTTGTTCTTCCTGTACTACCTCGTCCCGCTGGTACGGATCATAGCAGGGACCGAAAATTTGTCGCTTCATGGCGCCAAAGGTGCCAAGCAGTCGAATCAGACCACTAGGTTGACGAATAGGTCGTGCTTCTACCGCTGTCGACATGGTCGTCGTATCACTATCACTAGTTGCTTGCTGTCGGTTTTGAGCCTTGCCGCCGGTGGTCACGAAAGCCTCGCCATGAAAATATCTCCACATTTTTTGTGCTGGTAACTTTTTTTTTACAAGAAGTTGTATACAAAGAGATATTTGGTTACAAGTGTGCGTAATGTGTTGCTCTTTTTCTGAGAAGCACTCTTCGGGTATTGCGTTCAAGAGGTAGTAGTAGAGTAAAACAAGGGTTGAAAGTGGAAGATGAAGGAGAAGATTCAGGGAAGAAGCACAGCTTTGATTGTTTTTATAATGTGACAGAGGCACCGAAGTGCATGTCACAGCTTTGATTGAAGAAAAAGTTCCTCTCTCTTTTTGGGTCTGCATCTTCTCACAGCGATCACCATTCTCCAAACAGCAGAAACCCATGCATTGCCCTTTCTGTTGCTGATTAAATGCTTTCCTTCCATAGCCTCTTCACTACTGGCTTCTTTTGTGTACGTACGCTTTCAATACGATTTCTTATCCGTAACCTGCTAAGGACAGGCTCGTAGGTCATTGAATACACTACATCATTGTTGTGTTCTTGTTGCTGTTTGTCGCAGTAACACTTACTCTATCACCCACCATACGGCTTGAATGTTATGCCGGTAGCCATATATCACTCATTACGGTATATTTGTTTTGGATGATTAATGTCAAACACACATCGCAGAAGGTTTCAAAGCGTCATACAGATGCATTTTTGTCATGAGTTGCATGTGTTTTTCTTTCCAGCGATAAATATTCTTTTCAGTTCAAACACCCTGCTGCTGCTGCTGCTACTACGACAATCACAACAAGGATGGTGGACGCCTTTACAATATCACTACTACTGATACGTCTACTATTATACTGCATATCACCCGATTATCCAACTCCCTTGTTGCTTCTAGCTTATATCATATCGCTCTCTCCCGCTCATTCTGCGATCACCTTAATCATTCCTCTGTCTTTTTGTCATTTTCCCATTATGTTTCTTATCGTCTTACTACTGTACCTCCCTCTGTAACATTACCATTCAAGCATCGATAGTCCAGTACCGCAAGAAAGAGACCGTATACCTTATGGCGCTGGTCAATCCAGCCTTCCATGAATAAAACAAGCATTTGAACTAAACCGTACGTATCCAATATGTTGTTCGTCTAAGGTTTAAAAATACTAGATGCTATATATAAAGGCCGTTTAAAATAGTTTGGAAGATATAAGTTTCAAGATTTTCTTTTCTTTTGAGACGCTATTTTAATGTATGTAGCTTGTAGCGTATTGGGTGCAGCGTTGTAACACTTTTGAGCCGAGTGTACGAACCGCTCACTGTTACCCCCGCTTAAATCATCTCCATGTAAATTCAATTCACGGTCGCAGTGGTAATGCCAACTCTTCTTGAACGTTCCTTTAAAGAAAGCATACAATCATTATTAAACATATACTGCAATGGACCACTCACCCTTGCAGCTTCACACATGCGACAGTAAAGCAGAGGACCAATGTGTTAAGCCCTTTTTTAACAATCGCAGTTCCTCCCGCACCCCTCACGCCTTAACGAGAAATATTATGTATACATATACTACCGAACGTTTTCTCCTTAAAAGCACGTCTTTACTAAGTTAAATAAAATACTCTGCAGTCCGGAACGATCAACATGTAAAATGCTGATTTGATCGGTCAAAACTAAGTATATGGCTTATTCTTCTATGTACTATGTAGCTAACACACCAAATGAAAATCACTATTCTGAGTGATTATCACTTAATAAGTGCAAATTTTTACTTAGCCCATAGCACATACATCGAATCGATAGAAATGTTACGTCTTCTTCCAATCCGAAGGTTTTAATATCATACCTCTAATACTTTTAATACTGTGTACTGTGATACTGCTTGGCTGATGTATACAGTAACTGGCGCAAAGACCTTTGAGAGACTGTGAAGATGATCACCAAGCCTGACATCACAAGATAAGCACAGACCATCCCCTCTTCTTGCTTTCCTTCGATAAATATGTGTCTCCGGTTTATTTATAAGCGCTCTTCATTTTCTCACCCAAGCTGCCTATTACTGTATCTTTCGACCTACCATTTTCACACAATAGCACCACCTGTTGCCGTATAGTAAACCTGAAATTCACACGATTTTATAAGAGACATAGCCCATATACTCAACAATATCCAAACATTGGGATTATCAATCAACGAATCGATTCCTTTGCTTCTCTTCGTTTACTGCCATAAGACTGCTGCTGTGGTGTCATTCAGATTTAGAGAATGGCGAAGGGAAGATCAGAAAAAGCTAAAGCCTTTTTGAATAGTGTCGCTGACGGTGCAACATTGGAGCGCATGCAAAGCTTTCTATTTTTGACATGCACAACATGTTGCCTGGTACACAGACACTATGATTTCTGTCATACAAACCACTTTGGTTTAGTCCTTCCTCTTTTATTCGAATACCGATTATAAGCGTTACAAACATACACAATTGGTCGAAGAACTGCATCTTTCTTTTGTGATCTACAAAGTTACAGTATATCTTCTAGATTACAAGAGTTGTTGAGGCACATATAAATCTACATACAATGTATGTTTTGCTTGGTAATTTTGTATGTTTCTACACCCTATTTTACAGAGTGATAATAGACATAATGAATATATAAACACGCTCTGCCGTTTTCCGTCTTCTTTCAATCGAGGATTCTCCTGGTGATGATGGTTGCCCTACTTCTGCCGAGTTTGATTACATGCTCGTAAACTTTGCGTATGTCCCTCACACCATTGATTTGTACATCACCTAGCAGCCGCATGGTGCCATGGAAACGTTCCTAAGAAAAATAGAACGACAGCGTTCAAATTAGCTGCCGTGCAGTAGCAATCATGTAGGTCGATTACAACAAACGTTTACAAAAGAGAAAGGAACGCCATCTATCATATGTCTTTCCCAGCTTCTCTCTTCTTTTCAAGAATACTCAGCAGTTTTAGATGCCCTGTGCAACATTTATCCCCACGCAGTTGGTCCGTCTTGCAAATGAAAAAAAAAATAGAATAGAGGACCCGCCGGTACCTCACTAAATAATTCATATCGTCTTTTCTTTTCAATTCTTCCCTCAGCCGTTCTCACTAACTTTCTTTCCAGTCCTCTTCCTCTTTTTTGATCCCTTTCTTCCCTCTTTTACTCGCTCTTTCCTTCCTTTTCATAATATCCCCTCTTCTTACGTTCTTCACGATGTCGCCCCAGTGTCCTTCCTTAATTTTCGTGGTACTACTGATATTCGCTACTCTTGCACATCATGCATACGCACAAGTAGGACCCGATGTCAAAACGCCTGAATTCAACGCGACGGTCACCCCCGGCGACAGAATCACCATCGAATACGAGTATCAAAACGTAGGCACCGGCAATTATACCGTCGAAATTGATCTGTGGGAAGACTCAGGCAAACGCTACCTGCTTCAAAATGTATGCAAAGACGAACCCCTAGCTGGCGGCAATTCGACTGGCGTACAACTCAACTTTACAATGTCTGCCACATACGACTGGACCGTCCCCGGTGACCTGACGCACAAGGTCAGCAACGAGGAGGGCGAAGAGGTCGACGAGGCTGTCGACATGTTTTTTCTGACTGTTACTGCTGTGGCGGATACGTACTTTTATGAGGATCTGGCTCTTACTTCGCGACCTGTTCGATTGCATTACAATGCGGCTGCGTTGGCTTTGCCTAATAAGCTGTTACTGCTCGCTTTGGCTGTGCCTGTTTCGTTATTCTACTTTTTTGGCGTCTAATTTACCTACTCTTAATACCGATACTCTCTCCAAATCTCCTTCCACATTCTATATTTCTTAATGAATTAACTCCTTCCTTATTGTTTAATATTAATTACTCATTTTTGTGTCGACGAAAAAGAAAAAAGAAAGTTTGCAAAACCAAAGCGGTTTACCGAAAAAGGGTTGAAAGAGAAGGGGCACTTCGGAGATTTGAAAGTGGTGGTGTGTATCTGTGCGAGTCGTATACATATAACTTTTTGCTTTCAAACCTCCACTTTTTAAGAGAAAACATGAGCGATCAAGTTGTTATGCATCCACAGTTAAATCCTCCCAATTTTGAACGATCGTTATCAGATTCTGATTCAGAAGGAGAGAATGGAGTACAAAATTCAAATGGAGCGCCTGTTGCCCCCGTAGACGACGGAGAAGACGGACCACAAACTGTTCGAGTTGCCCGCCCAGTGCCTCCTATTGAATATGGCCCACAACCGCCTCTAGTCAGCACCAAAGAGCTCATGAACCTTGCTTTTCGGTGAGTGAGTGAGAGTGTGCTGATAAAGCACATGGTCTGCTTATATTCTACTTTAAATTATTGGATAAGTGCATGAAGCTGATGTATAGACTTCATCTAGGCCAGCAGCACTGAATACACGAGTCGCATGTCGTATCTGTCGCTATCGGGACGGGCTCGATAAAATATACCCACAATACCAGCTCTTGATTGAGCATATTCGAACAGGCGAAGTACAGCATGTAATGACTGCACGCAAGAAGCGCAAGAGTCAGACCAGCTACTACACTATATCTGGCGTTGTTCACGATTCACATGAACCTGCTGAGAGATTAGTAGAACTAGGAAAAGTTCGGTAAATGCTTTACACCTAGTATTGCTTCCAAGCATATTTATGATATGCATGTAGGAATTTGAGGTCTCCTGACGTGTCGCAATTATTGACACAGCACGTATAAATACTAGGTCGAATTTCTTGGGAACGACGTTTGTTATTTACTCGCATGGTCGCAATCCTATGAAGAAGGATATCGACGCTAGCAAAAGCGAGTTACCTATACGGGAAGAAATGGGCGCTGTTCTTTATGTAAGGACATGATGAGCGAAAAGGAGGATACAATAAGGAGAGTGCATGAAAGCTGACGTCGAAAGATGATGGATGATGATTTTGTGATTGACAGGATCCTAATATTCTCGGGTTCAAAGGACCCCGCAAAATGACCATACTAATGCACACTCTCACAAGAGATGGTAAACGGCCCGAATTCCGACCAGCATCGGTAAGCTATGCCTTACATCTTTCTTCTCCTTTGGCAACTTGCTGTATCGCACCATTGTTATTCATGCTCGGAGTTTGTGGGTGGATGGTTTAATTAGGAGTCGGAAACTCTCCTAAGCAAGTATCGTGAAGGCGGGTCACGCGATCTGCTGGTCTTGCATAACAAAAGCCCACAATGGAATGAAGGTAGCAGATTAATTATAGCCGTTTTCTCAAGTGTCATCGGCACCATCATCTGACGCTCTACTTTTCTTTTTCCTTCAAAACCCTCCAGAAACGCAATCGTTTGTATTGAACTTTAGTGGAAGAGTGACTCAAGCATCAGTCAAGAACTTTCAGATTGTCCATGACAACGACTGTAAGTTTATAATATGTAAACTCCGAAAAACAGATACAGGGTTTGAAGGGATGGGCGTGGTGAACCGTTTGCTAACTATGTGGCATATGTATGTGAACATAGTGGATTATATCGTAATGCAGTTTGGTAGAGTCGGACCTGATCACTTTACGATGGATTACAAGTATCCGATCTGCCTTTTCCAAGCATTTGCTATTGCACTTACCTCCTTTGATGCAAAGCTCGCATGTGAATAGGGTCGGTGATGATTAGTGATGATATATAACGCATGTGAATCTCGGCGTATCTTTCCTTTCTTCAGAGTTGTGATGGAGCGGAACAATTTCATGATGAATTGGAGGTACACTGTACGTGGATGAGAGTAGGGATCGGGGATATGTTACGGTGGTTAACACAAGTTTTCTTTTTGCCTAGGAAAATGGCGGGCTGTGTGTGCAAGTGTTAGGAAATGTCCGAGACGTATCGCATATATCGTTTCCTTTGCAAACATTTCTGTTTTTCATTTCTCTTTCGTCATTTTACTTTAATTTTCCTTTTCTTCCAAACTTCTTAGTCCCCACTACTTTAAATAAAGATCAACAACAAAATGGCATCCAGAGCAGAACGCAGACAAAAGGCTAAAGAAGAGAAAAAGGCACAAAAGAAGGCTAATAAGGACCAAGTGAAGGCTGCTATTGCCGCTCACCGTCCTAGTAGTGAAGACATCCGTCCAGATGATGCGAAAGCCAACGATGAGACCGATAAGGGCGTCGAACAACAGACGAAGCCAAAGACGCAAGAGCCGCCTGTCACTGCAGAGACCAAGACACCGTCAGAGGCTCCTAAAGCGCCCGAAAAGATGGATAAAGAGCCTGTTAAGAAGGATGCCACGCCCATAGAAGCATCAAGGCAAGACATTACAATGAAGGAGGAAGAGAACAAGAAGCCAGAACCAATTGCAAAAGAGCCATCACCACCTGTAGCATCCACAAAGCAACAACAATCAGCAGCATCAGTAGCAGCGACAAAGCAGCAGGCAGAACCGCTAACAGAAGAAAACCATCCAGAGCCCGTTGCGAAGCAACCTGGACAAACGCCACCGCCCACGGATATGCCATCGACACATGAGCCCGCTGGATCTACTGCGGGCAAAAGAGTTCCTGAGACTGTAGCTGAAACGGAGGAACCCAAATCAAATCAAAAGAAGCAGACATCTCAACAGAATAAAACCGAAGGCAAGGAAGCACCCGCAGAAAAGCCTAGTCAAGATACCTCACGGCAACATCGCAAGGAGCCATCTGCTGGAGAAGGCACTGGAGCTGGTGTAGCACCAGCAGAGCCGACAACGGCAAAGCCAACAACGACAACAACGACTCCTGCTAATGTTGCTATCACTACCAATGATACTGCAACAAAGAAGACGGAAGAAGTCTCCAAGCAAGAATCTGGATCTCCTTCAGCCACTGCTACCGACAGTGCTGATCCCGGTGCTCGGAATAAGGACCTACCAGTGAAACCACCACCCAAAGACGCGGAAAAGAGATCTGGGGGTCTTTTTGGCATGTTCAGGAAACATCATCATCAATCTTCTTCGGTAAGCTTTCTACATAAGAATTCAGTACCATCTCTACTGTTGCTTACGCTGAGATAACTAAATACGCTTTCACTGTATTATTTGACACGTTTCTAGTCTTCTTCATCAGGAAAGACACATAAACCATGGCAATTCTGGAAATCATAGAAGATCAACCAGCTTTTTTTCCTTTCTGTACAGTTCTTTTCTAATATACATTTTCTTTCTTTCTTTTACAAATAATTAATATTTCTCCAAGCACCTTATACAGCATACTACTATGAATAAACATATCTTCCATTAAAGCACTACAAGCATTTGTTAGCATACAATGGAAATGGCAACCTTAGCTTACTGTTTGGTAATTCACATTTCTGTTTGTCGTCTTGCCACATCCGTATATGACATAACCAGAGTGTCCCATTAGAGAGACAAAGGCTTTCTTTCTCAGCAATCGTGATGATCCTATGGTCAAGATACTTCAAGATATCATTATCTGAAGTCGCTCCTTGAAGAAAATCGCTAGTTAGGTCATCCAGCTCACCAGAAATAGCAACGACCCTATAAACAAGTTGCAAAGCTGACAGTAAAGGAAATCATTGAAAGGGAAAGCGCCAGTATTATCCATGTACAGTACTCTGACCATAGGAATTATGTCAACATATTTTGCAAGCGCCGACATCGCTTTTCGAAACCATACTATGTCTTCTTGCTGCTACAAGATACCCTATACACAGGTTATATCTATTAAAAAATTCGCGTGTCTACAATAGTATGGCGGTACTCTCACACGTTAACTATGATTTGAGAGATATCAAGGATAAAGTATTATGCACTGATGTCGTTGTATGCGTCACAGAAAGCAAAACTTCAAGTTCACCATTATCATGGAGCAGTCGCTGTGGCAGCAACTTACACGTTGCAATGAGCCGAAAAACAATTTGTGTGTGCACATTTTGGCTCTCTTTCTAACAAGTACGATTACTGCTGAGAAGTTTCTTTTTATTAAAACATGATAATAATTGCGCTACTCGGTCAATGATTTACACGACCAATATACACTACAGCAAAATGTCCAACAAACTACGCAAGATGCCTTGGAAAGATGACAACATCATGCAGTGGTTAGCAGGTCAAAGGATGCTGGCGTCTATCATCTGACAAGCTAAAAGCAGTCCGCTATGCGCATACTATGATATGAAGCGATCAACAATGTACGCAGTTTTTCAAAATTCAGCACAAGAGGATAGTCAGTACCGGCACCCTCAGTGGTATAATATGTTTAAATCGCTTGAGAAGGCTTCAGTGTCCTGCAGCATCAAGTACTACGGTCAAAACGCAACACTAAAGATGACGCGAATCGTGCCATTGAAAAGTCCTCGTTAATTTCAAGTTCTTCTACTGTAACCCATCGTATTTTTGAGGCCGTACATGAACAATACAAAGCATACCAAGAAGAAGACCAGCTGTATAAACATACATATAGACATAAGAGAGTATTATATTGCTTGCTGCAAGCCCATGTCTTTCTCACTTTCTCAACCGTAGCGAGGTTTGGATTTATTAGCTGGAGTGCAACGTGCGTTGCAAAAAAAAGGTGCTGGAGAAGTTGACGATAGTACATATGTAACTTCCATACACATATATAGCGTATAGTATCAGCTTCTTCTACAACAAGAAAGATTACGATGTACTCATCCGATAGCAAGACTCATGGACGATGTTGGTCCGAAAAGTACAAAACGTAATGAGCAAGAGTTATTCGAAAACTCAAGGTAAATGCTGAAAGTGATTCCTGATTTTACCTATCAAGTTTAAAGCTCATTACAATACACACTGCGCATAAACTTATACAAAGGAGAAGACACAGCGCCGTCGATTGAAAGTACCAACCATTGCTTGAAAGCAGAAACGAAGCTACTTATGGGCTCTGTAATGGAAACATATCTAGAATGCACTGCTCAGTGTTTCTTGAGCAACATTGTCCCTACTGGCATCAAAGCACCTCGGCTTAACAAAGAGCAGTATTGTGGTCAAGAATATATCGGAATTGAGCAGATCCTCTGAGCTATTCTTTTCTCTCTGCTTCTTTCTCTGACGATATAAAAAGAACACCTATCATTGTAAATGTAGTGAGAAGCTTCAAGATCCTGGGTTACTCAAAGAAACAATTGCGTAAATGCTCTCTTACGCTATTTAGTTTAGCCTATTCTTTTTGATAGGCATATGCCTTAAGAGGTAATATCGCTCACTTTCTGTCCTTTTTTTTAAACTGAGCTTTGTGATAGCGTTGGTGTTGCTATCGCTGACCCTATCAAAGTTTGTAAGAAGCTAACAAACACGACGGACAGAAGAATAGAAGGTATCTGGAAAATTCATAAGAGAAAAGAAAAGTTTAAAAATAACTCGTAGATCTGCCATGATGCATTCAATTTTGGAAGCAATTTATAACTGAGCAGCCAGTGTTTTGGCAGTGCGGCGCCAAATAGTTCGAGATAGATCTTCCGTTTATTTTTTCATATTACGGTATTAATTGTCGGCCTATGTCCATCTTTTCTCTTGCGTATCATTTCAACGCATACCACGTTTCGCGTAAGAATAAGTTGCATCCGAAAGGAAGTACAACAAGATCCATTTCCTTTTAAAGACAGCGCATTGTGAACTGCGATCTTGTGTGTGTTGAACGAGAAAGACGCGACTGAAAAACGTCGTTCGTGGAAATAAGTTACAGCTGCTATGTATTACAGGCACAAGCACTACTAGCACTACTAGCACACGCATATTGCACTTGTTTTGTTTGGCCAACAACAACAACAACATGGAGGAGAGTTCTCTTCGTGCCGGCCTGCTGCTTTAACAACTGCTCTGTCTGTGCATTAAACAGAGCGTGTTTCACAAAACGACACGACACGCCTTTCTGAGTATCACAAGGACTGAGAACAATCTTTAATTCGAGCAAAGCTCCATGTGGCCCCGGATAGCAACAGTAGTCCCTCTTTTCTTCTTCCAACCTTTTTCTTCGAGCCCTTCTCTTCCCATTCCTTCTCTGTTCCCTTTCCTCCATTCAGTCGTTCACGTTGCCAATCCATTCAATACGTTCCTTTATTCCTTTTGCTGCCTAGAAACATACCCGGTACGTGTTCGCTGTAGCTTAGCAACGGTAACAATCACTAACAGCAGCAGCTCTGCTACACCCTCTCTACCTCTCTCTCTCTCTTACTCCTTCTCCCCTTCTCCCCCTCCTTTCATCCCCTTTTTTTCGCTCTAGTAGGCAGTAAGTTTGACGCGCGACAACCCAAATCAAGCGAGCACAAGAAGAAACCTACGTTACCTGCACCCTATAATCATCATCATCCTCCTCCCCCAAGAAAAATCACCCCCCCCCCACCGTTCAAATCGAACCCTCCACCCTCTCTCTCTCTCTCTCTCCCCTACCACCTCCACCTTTCCCCCTTAAAGACACCGCAGAGCTACACAGAGCAGCAAGGAAGCCTTGGGCAATCATCAGCATCATCACACACACACACGCAACCCCTGTCCAAGATACACTACTACTAATACAGCTGCCCGAACTTGCACCGTATCATCAGCAGCAGCAGTAGCAGCAGCAGCAGCAGCAGCAGCACATACACACATTATACCAGGACGACCTACACCTTTTCCGTTTCCTTTTTCCTTCTTTTCCACACTTTTTTGCCACAAGACCCGTAGTGCTGTCTTGATCGCTTCTCTCTCTCTCTCTCTCTAGTGATATACATATTTAAACTATTATTACTTTCATATATTACTGCTACTAATATTATTATTATTATAATTAATACTACTGCCACACCCTTTTGTTTCATGTTTCTTTTGTAATCCACCTTTTCTCTCTTCTATACACCTCTTCTTTCTCTCTCTCTCTCTCTCTCTCTCTTTTCTCGTATTCTAAATAAGCTCATACATGATCTTTTCCCCATACCATGGGATTCGGTAATCATACAGCAACCGCATCCACCAGCGCAACAACAAACACATCTACGAACTCCAAAGAAACAACGCCTGTCCAAGTCGGTATGTCTATCTTCCTTTTGTGCAACGTCGTGGTGCAGTAAATAAGTATTCACTAACAAATGGCACCAAACAAACAAAACAAACAACAAACCGGAATCGAATCATATCACAAATCAAACCAGCACTACGAGTACGACCTCTCACTTCGTCGGACCGAGCACAACCACGATTTTCACATTCAACCGAATCCGATGTCATCAAGACATTCGAATCCAGCATCACGGTTGTGCCACACCAGAAGGCATTTTCATTCGATCATGTGTTCGATACAGAAAGCACTCAGGAACAAGTATTTACTGCAGTAGCCTCCAGAATGGTTGATCGATTCATTGATGGTACGCATCTATACTTTTATGTTGTCTATTGTTTTCCGTTTGTTGTCCAATATGAATGGATATGGTATATAATCTAACCAAACAATCACTATGGCGTTTTAACTACGATTGACGATCTCTTTCGATTGTTCCTGGTCGCGTTAGGCTATAATGTCACTATTCTCGCATATGTAAGTGGAAACCATAATTACAAAATTGGTTAAAGATTTCTTTTGCAAACCCCCTTATTTCAACAGTTGTACTCACTTAAATACTGGTTTTTTTTTCTGTTGTTGCATGTATCTCGGTTGATGTGGCACAGGGTCAAACGTCGTCTGGAAAAACATATACGATGGGCACTGAGATTGATGACAATCGACAACCAGAACATGAAGGTATATTTTTACTTATGAAATGCATAAAATATAACGGTGATATTCACAATTAAAAAACTTAGGCATTATTCCACGTGCGATGGCACAGCTGTTTCAGCAATTGTATCAACAACAACATCCACATCATCATCAACAGAAACAACACCCACATTATCATCAACAGAAACAACAACAACAACAACAACAACCAGCCATCAGTAAGAATAGTCGGCGACCTGTCAGCACTACTGGACCAGCCGGCGGAAGCAGTGGGCTGCGTACACCCGGAAGCACAAATAGCACCAGCAGGCGGATCATCCCTTGTGCATCCAATGCCAAGCTGCGGCCATCGTCCATGATAACTCCCCCAACCACGTCCAACAGCAGTGGCAGTAACGGAAGTGGAATTAACAACAGCAATAGTGCTGCTGCTGCTGCTGCTCGTCGTGGATCGACGCCAGCCTTGACGGTTACATCAGAACACAGCAACAGTAAAACATCACGGCATTCTGTTAAGGTGTCATTCGTCGAAATATACAATGAAGAACTCGTGGATCTGCTAAACCCAGCCCCGCCCACGGAACGGCCGCCTGTGACTATACGTGAAGACACCAAGGGTCAAATCTATTGGACCGGTGTTAAGGAGGTTGCTGTGGAAAGTACAGAGGATGTACTAAGGTAAAAAAAAATTGTACTTACTTGATCGAAAAAGGAGGGGTGTCTGTCTGCCTGTCTAGGTTGTTAATATAATAGCTGGTGATGTGTGATGTGTAATGGTGCGTGTTATAATTGAAGGGGGGGAGGGCAGGGGAAGATGAATTGATATGCATGACAGCATAGCCATTTAGCCAAGCAGCAGCAGCCCGAAAAAAAAAACACAAGGTATATTGTTATTGATCCCATGACCTCTGCTATTTCCAATTTTAGGTACCTTCAAATGGGCACCCTCAACCGTGCTACAGGATCGACAGATATGAATGCCAAATCATCACGGTCACATGCCATCTTTTCAGTCACCCTTAAGCAAGAGAAATGGGTTAGCAACAATGCTGCTGCTTCTGCTACTGCTGCTGCAGCCACGCCCAAGGCATCCCTGTCGACGCAAGTTCGCAATAGCCGTGAAGGTAGCCCAGCTCCAACATCGTCGCGCTCGTCCATGATCGGCTCGCCCATGATGAATCGCAGATCGAGCACTTTGAACGTACGCGCCATGGTGGGCCAGATGGAAAAACGCCAGGTTCAAACCATCGACAGCGGCGACGAAAACAATAATGACGACGACGGCAAATGGGTCGTAAGCAACTCAAAGTTCCATTTTGTCGATTTGGCCGGCTCGGAACGATTGAAACGAACCGCAGCTGAAGGCGATCGACGCAAAGAAGGTATCAACATCAATGCAGGTCTTCTCGCGCTCGGCAATGTCATTTCAGCCCTCTCCGAACCATCTAAACGCTCGGCCCATATCCCGTACCGTGACTCTAAGCTGACGCGACTGCTGCAGGACTCGTTGGGTGGAAACGCCACCACCTTGATGATTGCCTGTGTCAGTCCTGCCGAAGTCAACTTGGTGGAGACCGTCAACACCATCAAGTATGCCCATCGTGCAAGGAATATCAAAAACAAGGTTGAGCGTAACGAGGCCGAAGAATGGATGACCAATGATAATCCTGATTTTCTGCGCGGCATAATCAACAAACTCAAGACAGAAGTCCGTTCTTTAAAGTCTGCTTCTACTTGTACGTCGTCAACCTCTTCGTTACAACCACCATCTCCTACTGTCAAGCAATCACTACAATCACAACAGCAGCAGCAGCAGCTACAGCAGCAGATTCAACAGCCACAATTACATAATGGTAATCTAAGCCAGTTTGCTCCAAATGGTCCACCCTCATGCTCAGTCTCCGATACAGATGCACCACATCCGATTTCCACTTGCGGATCGTCTTCAGCTACCACAACCATTACGGTTCCTGATGCCAATGACTTGGACAATCAGGCCCTTGTAGCTGATCTTCGACGACAGATCGAAGAGCTTCAGAATGAAGTAACGGTGACACGCGAGCGAAATCAGCTGGTCGAGACTGAACTGCGACAAGTTCGACACAAGAACAAAAAGAACAACAAAAACAACGGTGTGGCAACTGCTGCTACGGTGTCTGATATGGATTTTCAACACTTGGTAGAGCCTGTAATTGAAGAGTACGAAAAGTCGATATCTACGCTCGAGTCACAGCTCGCCATGGTGCGTGCCGCCCTGTCACATTCGGATCAAGTGCTTGCAGACCAAGAGTCAAAAATTACACAATACGAATCGATGCATGTGACAGAACAACAAGCATTGAACGAGATCAAGACACGTCTTTCGAAATCCGTCGAGCGCGAGCAGACCAGTGAAAGCTATATTACTGAGCTCGAGGCCAAGTTGGCCAAGTCTGTGCAAGATGCCATGCAAGACCAGCACGTCCTCAACGATCTCAAGACCAAGATTGTCAAGCTCAAGGAGATGGATGAAAGCACCGAGAGCTATATCGGTGAGCTCGAAGGACGACTGTCCTCATCTGAAAAGGAGCGAGATCGATTGATTAAGATGACCGAAGAAGCTCAAGAACGATTGGTCGAACAAGGTGCCCAATTGGACAAGATCAAGCGACAGTTGTCGTTGACAGAGGCGGATGCTACACAAAAGCTCTTGCTCCAGGATCTCAATCAGTCACATGCTCGCTGTCGTGAGCTTGAGCAAGAACTGGCAGAACTGCGCGAAAGCTTTGATAAAGTAACGACGTCAGAGCATGATGATGATGACGACGACGACATGCTGCTTCTGCAGGAGCGAGGTGTTGCAGCACATGGATCCCTTCCGACTTCAACCAGTAACCGGTCCCTCAAGGACGAGCTTCAGCGCGATCAAGACCATGTCAAGATTGAACAACTCAAACAACAGCTCGAGCAGAAAGTGAGCCAAATTGATGCATTGGAAGACCAGATCATACAAGCAGACGCCACAACCCAACATAAGATCCAAGAGCTTCAGGAACAAGCCGAACGAAAAGAACGCGAGGTCAAGGAACTAGAGGATCGTTTAACCGAGGTCGAGTCGCTACGTGACGAGCTTGCGAAAGCACGGGATGGACAATCGGAAGAAATTGCCCGACTCGAAGCATGCTTGGCGTCTGTCCGACATGATCTGGATGCCAGCCAAGCCGAGCTGCATGCACAGCGACTGCAAAACGACGCGCTGCAACAATCCACTTTGGAGAGAATTACCGAGCTTGAGTCGCAGATTCAATCCACCACCAAAACCGCGCAGGACCAGCAAAAGTCCGTGGTGGAAGAACTAGAGCGAGAAAAGAACCGATTAGAAGCGATGCTTCAAGAGCAAGAGCGCAATGCTCAGTTGGCTCTAGCGACTCGCTTAGAAGAGCTGGAACGTGTCCATGCCGATGTGCACACACTCGTGCTGGTGCAAGCCAAGCAAGATGCTATTATTGCCAGTTTGGAGCTCAAGATGGAAGCTATGGAGGATCTTGTCGCTAGTCTGCGCGAGCAGCTTGCCGATCGGGATCGTCAGATTGCCTTGCTCGAGAGTGACAATAGCGAAAAGGCGCGGAATACGCTTGATTTGCAGAGCCAGGTGCAGCGGGTGCTTCACGATGTTCACCAAGTAGGACAAGAGAGACAGCAACTCGACAAGGTCATCGAGTATCTTGAAACATCACTCCGGAAGCAAGATCTCAAGGCAGACAAGACAACCTTGGCTCTGCAGGATCTGCAGGCTCGGTATGCAGCGTGTGAGGCGGATCTACAAAACAAGATCCAGGCCATCCAAGTTCTCGAAGGAGAAAAGAACAGTGTCTCGGATGCACTGCGTGACATGACCGACCGTGCCTTCAAGAACGATCAAGTCATTGCTTCCTTACGCGAGCAGATGGATGGTGTCTCTTTGCGGGATCTTGATATGCGTCAAAAGGTGGACGAGTTGGAGGACCTGTTGCGCAAGGGCCATGAAGAGCGCGGTGCGGTCAGTGACGATCTTGTCACTACCAAGTCCAAGCTGGAGGCGGCACAGATATCGCTGGAAGCGCACAATCAGCGTACCAGCATGTTGGAAACGACCATTGCACAGCTTGAAGAAACAATCGAAACCGAGCGCTCTTTGGCGGCACAAGATGACATGTCGGGCATGATGGCTGAGTTGCGCGACAAGCTCCAAGTACTGACCGAGGCCAAGCAAGATGTGCAGCAAGACTTTAAAGCATGCTTGCGTGAGCTCGAACAGACGCGTCGCATCAATCAGGATCAGGAAAACATCATTCAGTCGCTCGAATCGTCGCTTCAGGCTATGCAGACACGATTGGAAGAGGCGGTCCAAAGTCATACGCAGAAATCCGACCAGATTCAATCATTGCAAGAGCAGCTCAACAGCCGACGTCGCCTCACCATTGACACCAACACAAGCCGAGACAGTGGGCTACCTGACGAACGCCGCATGTCAGACCTAGTCAAGCGTGTGGAAGAGCTTGAGCGAGAAAACCAAATCTTGTCGTCAAGCCAATCGTCGTCCACCAACGGCAGCAGCGACGACCTGGGTCGACAGCACTTTGTTGTACCGGATGACACGGCGCAAGACTCGGTACAAAAGCTGCAATCACGATTCCGGGACAAGCTCAGTGACAAGGAAGGTCAAGAGGAGCTGTTGGAGAAGTTGATGCAATTGATGGGCGAAAACTCGCAAATGTCGGTTCAAGTCAATGATTTGGAAGCACAGCTTGTGTTGCAACGAAGCCAGCTTACTCTGGAAAGCAAAAACTTGGAGTTGGAGGTCATGAAATTATCGGCCGCCAACGAACGGTTGGAGAAGGAAATGGAGCAAGCAATGCCGCGTAGCCAGAGCAGCTTGAGTGGCAATCTAGCGGGAGTTATTAGCAGCAGCACAAGCAATAACAACCATGTCAGCGGCAACCGGGACTCGCTCTTGTTCACGTCGCCGCCACAGACGCCACGCGTAGCTTCACCACCGCCTAGCACTGCGCCCAACACATTGCATCAAAAACTCCAGCGAGACTGGTCAACATCCAGTCTTGCGACAAAGCTGCAAAAGTCAGGATCATTGCGATCCGTAATCGCCGGTGAACCCTTCATCACCACCGATGAAACCAACCGTCGAGCGTCGACAAATTCAATGATTCGGCCAACGGCAACGACGTCACTGACGACATTGTCAACATCACAACGCAACAGAGCACAAAGCACAGCAACGGCAACACAACTCCCACCGCCCACTGCTCCTCCTACCAACCCATTACCGCCTGTGCCATCACCGTCATCCTCCACCATGCCATACACGAGCTCAACATTGCAACAACAACAACAACAACAACCTGCACGTTCTGTTTCGACACCTTTACTCCATCGCCAAAGCTCGAGCGGAAGCACGACGATCAGCGACATTCTGAACAGCAACGGCAACTTCACATCCGACCAGTATGAAAAGATCATCCGCTCACTACAACGGAAAGCGCAGGTGGCAGACAATGATGTGCGGGCGCACCAGGAAGTGATTAGCAAGTTGGAAGCACAACTGTCACGCTCTGAGACTGCAGTGCGCGATGTGAAACGGCAGCTGGAGACGCTGAATCGCGAAAAGCAGACGTACATCATGGAGATGGAGAACCTAAGGTCACAAGTGACAAGGGCTCAGGATGATGCCAGTGTCGATTTGGAACGCGAGGAAATCAAAAAGCTGCAGGATGAACTGTCGAGTGAGCGCGTACTGAAGGAAAAGGCAGAAAAGGCGCGTCATATTCTAGAGCACCGGATGGAAGAGCTCATGTCCAAGAGAAACAAGTTTATGTGTTTCTAGTGACGATAGCATTTTCCCCATCATCATCCCCTCCCCTCCTTCCCAACACCCATCTTTTTTTTTTTGTACAGTTAGTATCCTCCCTTCTTAAACACACACACACATTCTCTCTCGCTCTCAATATTCTATAGGCAGTAGCAGTAATACCTCTCTTTTTCTCTTTAACTTTTCTGTAAAATGTGCCATTTTCTATATACTCTTATATATATTTCACCCAAGATCTGTTTTTCTTTTTTATCGCGATTGCCACGGTCCACAAACATTGAAGCGTAGCACTTTCTTTCTTCTTAAGTATGTTCTAATGTTCTGATCCGATTACTTGGATCAGTTGTGGCGCCACCTTCGCACATCAATATACACTAATTTGTTTCGTGCACCCAAGTAATAGTCGCGTGATAATATGATAGTAACCAAAGCAAATATCGATGATGGCGTTTTTTGAAGTTGTTAAAGGCGTATGGTCGGAAAAAGATATTTTTAAGCGGCTTTTTGACGCGTAAACATAATACCTTTGCAATCAAATTCGGGCATCTAAACAAAACACTAAGAAGGAAAAAACGATGACGCAGCGAGCACGCACGCACGCTGAAACGGATATTCTAACCATGATTCTAAGCTCTCGCGTTTGATTTTTAGATATCCATAAAAGAGTGTCTAAAAGGCTTGAAAAAGCTTACAGAACGACGTCGTAAAAAAATAACCTTTACAATAGCAATCAGCAGGCCACATATAAGCGTAAGGGGCATTTGGAAGAAATAAACAGGAATTCAACGTATTTTGCTTGTCATAACGATACTGTTATTCATAAGATGCAAGTTGTATATATATATATATATGCGGCACCTTGGCACAGTTCCAAACATCCGATACGCATCAAAAAGGAAGATACCCATTTTTTTCGAGCCTATTGTTTTCTTCATGAATCGTAGATGCAAAGGATTATCAGAAGAATTTGAGCACGAGACAAAAGTTGACATTGATGCCTGTCTCTAATAGAAAAATGATGAACGGCATGTTAATCAAAGATACAAGAGGCAATAATAATGATGATGATGATGATGATGACGTGGGTGTGTCATTAAAGAACATTGTGTCGATTTCAACGTGTACATGGTCGTTTGCATTATTCAAGATTTGTAGAATCGTACTTGTTGGCTCTTGAGCTTGACATCACGTAGTGGGAGCTTGAAGCAGAAGCACATTGGAAAATGTGATGCCCGCCTCTGGCACAGCGAACAAAAAAGAAAAAATGCTGACGACAAGTTATCAAGGCCGTTTGAGCCTTTTTGAGTACCATACAGAGTCCTGTTGGAAGGTCGTTTCCGGGAGGCTATCAATGGCAGCTCTTTTGGGACCATCTTGGCCTTTTTTTTTTCAATCATGTTGTTCATATAGAGAGACTTGTACGGAAGAATCCATATTTTGGCATTTGCCTCATTGATATACAGTTTCTCGGCTGCTAAAAAGCTCTACTGCAGATCGAGAGTCCAAAAAACCTTATCTTTACTGTGCTGTCAAAAAGAAAACCTCTATTCTCTTTCTTTACAGATTGCATATTTACCGGCCAATATTAAATGGCTCTGTTTTTTATTTATCTAATAATAGAACACGTTCTTGTTCCTTAAATGCCTATATATTCTTTTAAACGCGGCTGATGTTTCAGTGTGAAAGGCAGAAATTAGAAACCCAAGCTATGACGAAAATGACGAGCGACGACGATCCGCCCGCACCACCCCCACTAAAACCTACTTGTCAGGGCAGCGTATCATCATCATCATCAACATTAAAAATTTTACGAACCGCCTGAATATCCAGAAAAAACCTGACGACCCAATCTTCTTTGGGCAAGGTGGTGTTGCGGATAGGCCTTATCGGATACGCAATCAAAGAAATTTAATACAAGATTCGAGACTTCCAAGTATAACGATCGCCTCTCTGTCTGTCTGTCTGTCTGTCTATCTCTCTCTCTCTCTCTCTCTCTCTCTCACGTTTTCCATCCTATTCTTGTCCGACCCTCACTGATATGAAAAAAGGAAGCCCATGCATGCATGCATGCTGTCAAGTTAGAAAGTCGCACGTTTGTTAAGAAAAAGACAGACAGACAGAGAAAGGGCACGTGCTCAGCTTTGTGTGAAAAACGTGCACACTACTTTGCCAAGATGCATTTTCTGTGTTGGGTGCTAAATGTGATAATGAGATGAGAGAGTGTCTCGGTCGGGCTTTTAGTATTTTTGGAAAAAAAAAATGCACGTCCAAAGCGCACGGTATACGAAAATCTCTCGAGGAAAAAAAAAATCAAAAAAAAATTTCCGCAAGATCGACACACCAGATCCAATGGCCTTGTACACTCCATCTCGATAGACTGCTTTTATCGTAATTTACAAGCGAAATTTTTAATGTTGGAGCCCCGCTCGTCCAGATGGGCAAGCAAAGGAAGGGTTGGACAAGCGCTAAACCAAAAGCAGTGTGCTACATTTATGTGTGTTTGTGACCTCTGTGTGTGTGTGTGTGTGTGTGTGTCTGCCTATTGACTCTGAGAGTTATTATTTATTCAAAACGACCGGTCCGGTTACTGCCTTGAGGACGAGGGTTGGACAAGCGTTAATTTTGTGTAATGCTGCGTCTGTGTCTATGCGTGTGTGTATATTACCTACTACCTTAGCCGGTAATCTAATATACATACTGCATCAAAGTGCAGCAAAAAAAAAAAGAAAGAGATGACGATGATTTGCAGCAGTATCTCATTGATTGCATGCATGGCAATGCATCTTTTTTTTTTCCTTAGATTTACCGCGTATTCATCTAGAAAGGCGCGTAGCAGCTCCATATCTCCATCATCATCATCATCGGTCGTCGTCTTTGTCGTACGCAGGGTCATGAAACCGACCTTGATTTATATACACACACCTCCAAGAACCTGGCCCCCACCCCTGTGAAATGACCCGTGGTCCCGATAAGATCCTTTACGTATAGAGCACTATAAAAGCGGGGAGGGGGGGGGTTAATAATTTATCTATCTATATATATATATATATATATATATATATAAAGAGATAAAGAAGCCTTTTACTTTTTTCCTTCGCGTGCGGTCCTTTTGTGTGATCTTTTTATTTTCGTCACTACGGTTCAAGTTTGTGTCATGACACGTTACCTGGTGTCGTGTGAGAGTAAGAAAAGGTTAATAGCTAAACATTCACTATCAACCCTGGTCCATCGATATCATGTATGCCTTCTGGGGCAAATGAGGCAAACAAAAAAAAAACCACCATAATTACTATCATGGCTTGGGAGTTTGAACTATAATTTGCTACACAATTAAGGTAACCTTGCACTACCTTGACCGAGAAAATCATGCTCTCTTTTGTGCCAAAGCTTGAGTCTCGTTGCCATGATAAGGGCGCGGCGCGATGATAGTAAATAAAAAAAATAAGCTCATGGAAACAAGGTTTTCCGGAAGCAAGAAAAAGAGAGAGAGAGAGAGAGATCGTTCTTCTTTTTAGTGACTTGATGCTGCGAAAGTGCTTCTGTTCAATCTATCGAGATAGCGAGGTAGCGAGATAGCAGCAACAACAGCAGCAGCTATTACAAAAAAAAAAAGAGACACCTCTCGCCCTAACTTTCTCTTATCAACCTTTGGCAACAATTTATATAAATAAGCTGTCAAATAGGGCATTTATAGTAGATGGTTAAATGGGGTTCGTGCTCTTTAATAAATCTGGGGGTGGGAGGTGGGGGGTTCTGTTGATAGAGAGAGCGAGAGAGAGTCAAGGCCATTTGTTGCCATAGTAAAGTGTTGCCATGGTAAAGAAATCATTAAGACTGCAAGATAGATGTATATTTATAGACTTTGCATGCACTTTTCAATCATGAGCCACGTTTACTGTGGACCCCAATTTCCATTAACTCGCTATAATAATACTGCTGCTGCTACTACTACTACTACTACTGCTACGTAGCTCATTGTCTTACATTGACGGGCGAGAGAAGGAAAATCAATTTTCATGCGCATTCCCTATTTGGAGTAATCCCCCTTGCACCTTGTATCCCACCCCAGCTAGTTAGTAATAAAAGCAGTAGTAGCAGTAGCAGCAGTAGTTCTCCTTTGATCCTTATTACCAGCACCCACCCCCCCCCCCAAAAAAAGGTAAAGCGCACAAACATGACGCTAAAAGAAAACATATATTATTTGTTTATAGGATCTCCTCCCACTGCTCCTTAAACACTCTAGCAACGGTTTTTTGTAGTGGTGAGGAGGCTACAACAAGGTTTGAGAGGAGTTTCTCTGCTTTGCACACAACTTGATGATTTATATATGTATGAGACGATAAAAAATAAATCAAAGAAAGTTTCGGAGCGGGGAGGAGCTGTCACCGCTTGTATATAATACAGGCACGGCGTAGCCAAAAAAAAAAAAAAAAGCGGGAAACTGGATCGTTTCCCGGAAAGACATAGCAAGAGAGAAATTTACTGAAAGCGAAGCACGAGGTCATGTATAACCAATGGGTCGTACACATAGTATCGTGTGTGTGAGTATTTCTTTAGGTGGGTTAAGAAAGTATAGATGCCGCACCTGTGCCTCGCGGCACACACAAGAACGGACGAGCGGCACGACAAAACAGCCAAGGAACGAGCCCAAAATAATTGTCATGCCAACTTGTGCTGGGTTTTGGTGTCTCTCTCTCTCTCTCTTTTTACTGGGTGACCATCAGCATGGACAGCAGTTGAAACGGGGTGCGTGATATATTTTCGCTTGTGTTGTTCTGGACAACGCAGGCAACGGCTGGAAAAAGTCAGAGATCGAGGCATAACCTTAAAGAAAAGGCCATCTCTCTCTCTCTCTCTCTCTCTCTTTATCCACAGCACAGTTTGCATATTTGAAGCGAGTTGCGGGTGTGAATGGAAGTTCGCGAAAGAAAGAGAGAAGATCAGATAATATATGATGTGGGATAGCCCAGCACAAGCACACACACACACAACCCAGACTGCAAGAAAATTCAAGGAAGGTAGGGAAGGCTCGGCCATTGAATATAGTCTCCCCATCGATCAGCATCCCAAACCCGTTCACTTCAATCAAGCGTGACATTCCAGATAGTCTGTGTCTGTGTCTGTGTCTGTGTCTGTGTGAGGAGATCATTATCACCACTGACTCTGTGTCGAATAGGAAGAAGGTGTGGTAAGGGCGGAGCACAACTTTCTCTCGCATTCTCACTCTTACTCTCACTCTCACTCTCATGATTCTATTTAAGATAGTCAGATAGATAGAGACAGGATGTAGGCACGTAGTCTCAGTGAGCCCGCCACCAAGTGCTGCACTAAGAAACAAGGAAGGAAGGAAGGAAGTATGGCTCAGTCGTCGACATGTAGAAAGAAGCTATTGACTCTCACAGGGCTGCGCTCAGACAGGCAGTGTGTGTGTGTGTTAGCTAATAAAAGTTTGAGTAACCGCAAATAAATTTCGGGTACGGGTTCACGAGCAAAATAGAAACGGGTGTGCTCTGCTGCACTAGGCCAAATTGGCTAGTCTGATTCTGTGTAGACCTCGCCCTCTCCCCCACCCCCAAACGAACTCCCACCCCCCCCTCCCTCCCCCTCTCCCCCCAGAAATTTCCCCTTTTGTACCTTTAGCTGTCCAAACCCGCTAATACACTACACACCCACACACACTGCCCACACACACTACCCACACACACACACACACCTCTGGGCCTCTCTTTGCACGATCCCTATAAATTATTACACTTTCCATCATCGACCCTCTCCTTCTTCTCTTCTTTTTTCCCCATTTCTACCTCTTTTTCTTCTTCTTCTTCTTCTTCCTCCTCCTCTTCTGCTTGCTTTCCTTCTTGGATGCATTGATCGCTCTTTATTCTTTCATTCTACAACCTCTTCTTACCCACTGCTACGACTGCACCTTCCCTTTGTTCACACACCTTCTTATCCTCCAGTTCCCCGATCATCATTAGCATCATCTACTCTCATCCATCATTACCACCACCATGAGCTTCCAGCCAGACCAACAGCAACCATTCGACTATCCTGTCCATCGTCCTGCCCTTCAGCACCGGATCACACCACGACAACAAAAGGAAATGACCGAAAATCAAGTCATTGTGCCATCCATGTCCGCCGCCCTTGTTCCTCCTTCGAGCACCTTTGCCTATTATCATGCAGCAGCAGCAGCAGCAGCAGCAGCAGGTGGATACTACCAACTGCCTCCATACATGGCCCTTCCCAGCCAACATCAACATCATCCTCCTCAGCATCACCACCAACAACAACAACAACGCCAAGTGGTCTACTCTACAGTAAGTAAACTTTTAAATTTACCACACCTTCCCATACTTTGGGGGGGGGGGGCTTGGCATTGAATTATATAAAAAGATGAAAGGGTCAGTGGGTTTCCATTTTTAACTCACATTGATCGAATTTGTTTCAAAACAGCCAATCCAGCACCACCCACACCATCATCATCATTACCATCAACAACAACAACAACAGCCAGTACATCACCACGTACCGTCTCAACATCATCATCACCCTCATCCTGCTGTAGCCGTACATCCTCCGATCCATCATACGCTTGAAAATGCCACCATCACCTACGACACCGTGGCCGAACATCGTCTCCAACGCGACCTGGTCAAGGACGTCTTCTTTTCGCCCGCAATGGCACGAGACTCGGTCGAACCCTCGTCCTCGGGCTCCTCGATCTCATCCCAAAGCGACAGCGAGTCCGATTCGGTCGATGACCAGAGCAGCCAGCAAGACATCCTATTCTCGCCCCACGTCAGTCCATCCGACCTTTTGCAAGATGACGATCCACTCTTTTTCATTGGCCTTGATTTTGCTCAAGATGAAACCACCAAGAAACAACAACTTTCCCTCAGACAGCTTAGTCGCAAAACAACAACACCTTCTTCTTTGGATTTGCCTACCCCGCCTGCCAGTGTTGATTTCTCCGAGGAAGAGTATGTCCAACTTGGCCAAGATATCCTAAAACGTCATCGCCATCGATCGGCCCGTACTGCTTGTTCTGCGGCTGCCACAAAGAAACTTAAAGTCATGCCATCTGATAAGATGACTCCGCCCGCATCCCCCGGTATCGAGTATTTTGATGACGCTTCGGCTGAAGAGTCTTCAGATGAAGAGGAAGATGAGGACGTGGATTCACAGCATGAGTATGTGTTGTCTATTTACTATTGGGGAAACGGAATGTAACAAATCACGTGTGTGTGTGTATGCTGTGTGTGTGTGTGTGTGTGCTAAAAGGAAAACTATATATACTCACCATACCCCCTGTTTATAGCAACTCGGAACAAGTGGTGGACCCTGTGTTCTACAGCTATCACCCTCAAGCAGTAGCGGATTTCCAATCGATTTCAGCACCCGACCACGGCTCTGACGATAACGAATCAACCTCGTCGTGGGAAGATATCCAGCAGCGGGCTGATATGTTTGATGACGGTTTTGATACCGATTCGACCAGCGATGAGGAGGAAGAGGCTGTGCTACCGCCCACGCCACCCGCACCATCACTGCCTCCCAAGCAGCTGAAGCAGAAGCGTGTCGTTCGTGATCATCATCACCACCACCAAAAGCAGATTCGCAAGAAGAGTGGGGCTGCTGCTTCATTTTATGGAAAGCAACAGGCGTCCTTGCAAGAAAAGGTTCAATTGCAGGAGCAGGAACACGTCCACCAACATCAACAACAACAACCATCCTTGTTATCCCAAGAAGACCAAGAAGGCTTGGAACGCACTGATTGTCGCGCTACTGCCCATCCTACGATCTATCAAAAGCTCACCAAGCAAAATGTCGACTGGTGTCGCTATTGTGGAACCACTGAGGGTGTGAACTGGCGTCCAGGTCCTTGGGGAAAACGGACGTTGTGCAAGTAAGTTTCTTAAAGTCAGCTTATCTCCCACACACAGACACGCACACACACACAAAGGGCACAGATAAGCTAACCTCTCTTTCTGTCGTTTGTTTAGCAAACATGGATGTGATTACAAAGGCTATGGATTCGCTTGTAAATTACCGCGTCTTGATTTGACTGGATTTGCTCATGAAGCCATCAATGACCGTGACCGTCCGGTTCTGCAATTGTTCTGCTCCGTGTGCCATCGTCAAGAATCCTGGACCGGTAATGTCCTTGTCCGTTGCGAAGGATGTCCCAAGGCCATGCATCAAAAGTGTGCTGCTGCTGCTGCCAATGCTGCTTCGTCTCAGGACGGCCAGCAACAGCAAGAGTTGACGGATGAGTTTGTGGCAAGTGACGAGCAGTGGTTCTGTGATGTCAGTTGCCATGAAAACGCAAGACGGAAACGTATTGTCGTCGAGTTGCCACGGAAACGGTTGCCACTCATGTGTGCTCCCAAAAACAATGCATCATCATCATCATCCTCATCTACAGCATCTTCTACATCTTCTTCTACTACGTGTTTTACTTCATCCGCATCCTCTTCATTACGCTCCTCCTCGTCCTCTACTCCTCCTCCTCCTCTTACTACTTTTTCATAATCATCATATAGATTCTTTATATCTGTCTCTTCTTCTTCTCTGTTAGAATATTTATGAAACCTCTTTCTTGCTTCTTCTTCTTTTGTCAATATTTTACTTCTTTATACAAGCTGTTCTTCTCCACACACACTCTTACACACAGAGACACCTATAACTCCTCCATCACACCTCATACACACGAAGAACACCACACCAACCCATACACACTCACACACACATGCTTTTTTCTCCAGGAGAAACCATGTATATAGTTTTTCTTCTTAAGCCCTTCTTCTTTTTTTTTTATATGTAGTCAAAGTCATCTTATACGCTAATCTTAATCCTTCTTCTTCCACTACTACTACTGTTTTACCCCCTCTCTCACATCAAAACACACACACACACACACACACACAAAAGAATCAAAAAGCACGGCAAAAACAAAATATAATACAACACTAATACAAGTCGCATTTGTTTGTTTGTTTTCTTGTCTGATCATCGTTTCCCCCAATTGTCGGATTCCCTTCTTTGGCCTAAATTGCAACAGTAGCGGAATCTCAATTATCAAGCGGTTGCTGTGTTTGCACCACACACACACATACACACACACTCACTCACTCTCACTCTCTCCCTCTCGTGATAGGAACATAATATAATACATATAAAGCAAAAAAGTGGCAGAAAGCCGACCCTTCCTGCAGCCACAATAGCGAATTCACCCCCCCTCCCCAGAAAACCCGTTCGTCCATTGATTTCGTGCCCTTGTTCCTATAAAACACCATTGCGTTGTTTGTCTGGAGAGACTAGACTGAGAGAGTACAAACGTATTTAAAGGTTAAAAGGATTAACTTTTTTTTTTTTTCAAGACATTCTTCCCTTTAATGATGGAGACTTATTCTTCTTTTGAAACAGAACAGAATGGATCGTAAATCAAGGACATCGCGCTCGGCGTCTTTAGAAGATACCAACGAAGAACTAAGTCTGTGGAAACAGATATGCACGTCGCTCGCGAAACTGGAAAATATACAAAAGGAAACAGAGTCTGTTTTGAACAGTATCAATAAAATACATGTTGCTGTCAATTTTGATGAAGGTAAAAAAAATCTGGTGGGGGGGGGATATCACCCTCTATCATGAGTAGTATAAGTGTGTGTTAACGTTTTCTATCTCTATCTCTCTGTACCTTGTCGCATCATAGGCATATCAGTTAGTTTATCACAACGGTTAAAGGATTATTATCAAAACGGGATTAATCTTTCATCAAGTGAAGCAAGGTAACCTGTTTGATGGGACAAAGGGGGGGATTTTTTACTTTCTCACTAATGTATACTCTGGGGTTCAACAATAGAACAATCAGTGATATCATTGAAAAAGTATCAGTATTGATTGCCCTGAGAGAAGCATCCGAGAACGTGAATGGTAAGATAAAAAAGATTAGAAAGATGATCATTAACGAGGTGATCCTTACAGCCATCTTTCTTCTTTGACATAGAACAAAAACGAAAAAAGCGGAAAACTGAAGCCGACGAACTGAAAAGCTCTAATTCATCACCTAGTGGCACATCTGCAAAGAAATCGAAAAAGTGAGTTTTTATATAAAGTAGTACGCAAACACACACACACACACACAGTGAGACGACGCCACAATCAGTATATATAATATCGTCGACACACCCTTCTTTTTTTCTCACTTGCGACCCGTTGTATTTGAGCAGCAGTGACATTATACCACCAGGCACTTCAGTAAGCAGTAATTCATTCCATGTTTATAAAGGAGTTGAGGGTGGGTTGGACTAATCAAAAAAAAAAAATGTGTTGCTAGGTGGCTGCTAAGCAACCGAAACAAAAAGATAAAAATGAAGAATGGATTCTTGCTGTCGTGATCAATTTTCAAGCCGATAAAAACAAGTAAGACTCGATAGATCCCCATTTCACTCCTTTTTCTCCTGATACCGAGATGTCTGAACAGCAAGGGAAACATTTGGTTCTTTGGAAAAACAGATACCATGTAGAAGATGTGGATCAAGATGAATTCGGTCAACGACAGTAAGTTTCTAGAGTGTCTTTCCACATTTCTAGTCAAGAGTTAAGCATTGAAACCATTGTTGTTGTTGTTGTGTCTGTTTTATAGGCGATATTTATTGCCTCCACGAAATGTCATTCCTGTTCCGGACGGTCGAGATACACGCAATTTGCCAGAGCTAAGTGCTGGCCAGGACGTCTTGGCTTTATATCCTGGAACCACTTGCTTTTACAAAGCAACGGTGATTCTTCCTCCAAACAAGGTAAAAATGACATTGGGAGAGCTCTAGCTTCAGCACTATTTACTAACGATAGCTCTTGATTTCAAAAATGTAGAATAAGGATCTTGGCTCGGCAGGGAATTATCAGGTACAATTTGAAGATGATAATAACGAGTTGAAGTATGTATTGCCAGGACATGTCTTGGAAATGCCCAAAGCGAAATGATCCCAAAGTTTACGTCTTTCTCACACCCTCCAACGTAACATCCCCTATTCCTCCTCTCTCTCTCTCTCTCTCTCTCTCTCCATTTGTATAACGTTCCTCCTTCAGCCATCGAACATTATCACACGGCATCAACATTTTACAACTACTACTACTACTACTACTACTACTACAACACGCACATCAAACAAGCCATACTACAACCAACTCATCCACTCTTGACTCTTTTTCCTTCATACTTTCATCCAGTTTCCCCGCGTCTTTTTTTTTTTTATATATAAATTTCATCCTCATGTTCCACCTATCCTATATCTTATTGAAAATTGTTTCGTCGTAACCGTTGCCCACAGCTCCGGATCAACTGGTATACTACTACTAACATACATTGGTCCAATTACTTTGATAAAGTAGGTTGGGCTCTGGGATACACTTGCTATAATTGCTACTGTATTGATATCTTTCGTGCATAAGTATGTAGAGCAAACGGCACTGACAATGGTCTGATGCATGACCTACGAGCAGCTGTAATGTTTTTTTCCGGTGAGCAAACAAGAGGATGATGCACATGACACGTTTTCTTCTAAACAACGCAGATCTCCTGTTACTAACATGCATGGGCACCTTGTGCATGTTTTGGTCAATCCCCAATAACAAAAAACCTGTCAAACTCTGTATGCCAACCCTGCACACACACACACATATCTCTTAAAAGACACCGGAATGAATCACCTCTTTAGTAGCCAGACCGAGACAATGTCGTCGCTTTCTTTCACTGCTGAGACTACCGTGACACGCATTCTTTCCGTGATGGCTGCCGTCTTTTTTAAAGAATATATCACTGGATGTATAACCTACATTATCCTCTGTTTCACATCGGTATCAACATCCCCGTGGGGACCACCCCCTCCGCATCCCAAATGATCAAAAGACGCAAAAAAATAATAATAATGGAATGGAGGGGGGGGGCATTTCTTTATTTTACTGAACCGTGCCATCCTCTACTTCAGCCAATGCCTTTCTGAGCTCCTCGCTTTCATGATCAAACCGTAATCCAGTCTTGAACGCGGCCAGGGCCTCCTCCGCACGACCCATGCCCCACAATGCCTTGCCTTTCCTAAACCAGCCCTTGCTCCATTCTCGCTTTAAACGCGTGACCATTTCTGCATCGACCAACGCATCGACATATTCCTGGGTAGCCAGACGTGCTGCAGATCGATTACTCAGGATAGCTGATAATTCTTCGCGGACATATTGGAACGCGAGTGGTTCCCAGAGCGGACGTGACCAGGACAGATCCACTGCCATGGTATAGAATCGGATTGCCTCGGGGTAATTGTTTTGTTTAAAGAACTTGTTGCCCTCTTCTTTCAGACGATTCACTTGGGCGTTTCGGACGGGGTTGGGTGCGTTGGGTGGTGGTAAATCTTTGACCTGTTTCAGTGATACTGCAAGCGTATTGTGTTCCGACCAGTCAATGTTGCAGTTTGTACAGGTCTCCAGATTGTGTTCCTTGCACATGATCTTGTCACCATCGGACGAGACGCTCACTTCTATTGGGTTCATTGTTGCCATCTTGTTGCTGTAGTCGTTTATAATAGTAGTAATAGTAGATACAGTAAATATATGTATGTATGTATGTATGTAAAGGAGACGAGGTGGGGGAGGAGAGTGTAGTGGTTGCTTTGAAGGGAGAGGAAAGGGCAAACAGCAGAGGGACTCCCAGAGTATATCCCAGTTCTGACTGGACAGCTGGATTCAAAAATATTCAAGAGAGGCATTTGTTGGAAAAAATGGCAGCAGGACACGTCAATCCATTACAGCAGAAATGTTTCTCTTTGCGCGTATTCTCACACATTGGATTTACATGGTTCAACAATCTTGACAAGTTTATTTGCTTTTTAAAAAAGAAAAGTTGCTGCTGCTGAGCTATCCGAACCAGAGGATCGACAAGGCAGAATTTTCCTTTTTCGTCGTTATTTTTTACGAAATAGCTCCTTTGCTGGAAAGCGGGCCGTCGGGGAAAGGGGATCGACGACCCTATATAAGCGTTGTCGTTATTGTCATTCGGAACAGTAGATAGGTGCATACCATGAAACTACTCTTTAAACAGAACAGGACATAATCATTGACATGCTAAACCGTCCACTGATCAGGTGAAAATTGTCACCAATGATTCCCGTCGGTATGATCGCTAGATAGACCCAACGATTAAGCCAAGACGACACTAGATGTCTAACGTGTTTCTGGTTAAAGCGTTACAAAGAAACGAGGTCGACTATGGCCTTCTTGTGAGACACGTATACTTTTGGATGCTTGTGGGGCGGGGGAGGAGGAGGCGGTTATGCAGACACGCTCTTGTATTATTGTAACGCAACAGAACGTGGGTTCGCTATCGAAATGCAAAATACGTTGTGCGAGCTGGGAATGGGGCAGTTCACTGTTGTCCAGTTTTGGTTTTGTTTCCAAAGAAAAGATCAGGAACCCAATAGCTAGCGATTGATAAGCATTATTGCAGCTTTTTTGGTTCTCTTCATTGGCGCATTAACTGACGACGATAGAATTATATGCCGCCATGTGGCAATTTTTCTTTTTCTCTTCTAGCCATGTGCTTTTTTTTAGAACCAGCATCCAATACGCTGCTGCAACTTATCATCGCTCCCGCTATACATATGAAATCAATCTATTTTTGCGAACTTTATAGTAGTTTAGGAACCTGTAGCCAGGCATTTGGTCTACAGTATATTAATAGGATATATGAAAGCTGGAGTATTGGTTCCAGGCTGCAACCCTTGAGCTGTAGGGCCTTTTTTATATATATCATGCATTATAATGGTCTTGGTATTTTAATATGTACGTTAAACGGATGACTGAGAATGGCTTTTTTGAAGAAGGATATAACGACTGATCCCATACTATAAACAGCGTCAAGTGGTTACAGGTGTAAAACAGATATTTATATGAGATCGTGGTTAATATCAATTGGTCGCTTTCTTTTTGAACTGCGCGCTTGCACTGATGCTTGTGCACACGTTACTCGAACATTTGTATCGAGTGGTGGTACACACTTCTATCAAGTAGTGGTCTCGCTATTCTGTGTTGTGCTGCTTATCATTCTACAGACAAAGCAAGACTATGACTTGCTATCCACATACGCACTGTATCCGGCGACTCAGATTCTGCTGATTTGATAATAATAGTATCAAGTTCCTTGTTGTCAGCACGATTGTAATGATTGCCATCACTCTATCTTCGATACAACAGTTAGTAGAGACCACCTCTGTGGTATGGCGTTTTTCAAAGTATACATTGGCATCATCATTACGAGAAACTCGCATTACTGATACTGTAGAATACATGCAAAGAAACTCGAGAATGCAAAGAATCGGATGCTATTATTATACTTCAAGTGCGAGCGAGTCGGGTAAAAAGGAGTCATGGTGTGGGGTGGATCAAAGTGCTCAGCGATAACGACCAAGGGAGCATGATGATGGCGCCATTGCATTGCATAACGAAAAAAGTCATCTCTGCATATTGCAAAAGACACGATAAGCATTATATATCTAATCGTAAAGAGTTGAAGGCAGCTTCTCACCACCATACAATGATAATACAGTGGATCTTTGATTATTTTAAAGCACCAGTTTCTGAAAAAAAAAAGTAGGGTTGAAAATCTAACGAGTCGGTTGAAAGCTTAACGGGTGTGAAATGAACGAGGACCCACTGTAGAAATCATAAATCAATTTCTTTAAATGACGAACAGTACAGCCAGAATATGCTACATAAAAAAAGATGTACGTGTTTAATGTATTATGCTGCTTTGAAAGGAGACGTGTTATATACATATCAGAAACAAGAGTGATATTAACAAGAAACAAGGTTTTCTTGGTGTTCTGTCATTTTATATCTTCAACCATTCATCCCCCCTATCAATACTGATACGGTCAATCAAATCAAGAATGACGATCCGCTCCTGACTATACCACAACAACTACTACATTTGTTTTAGCATTGTGTGTGTATTATTGTCTGCTGCTTTTGTGTGCAATATTATTTGGATATCTTATCATCAGCGTAGCAGTAATGCTACACCGCATATATTGTAGTATCACAGAGCGACGGCTATACTATGAATAGGACGGAAATGAGATACGACTGAAAGTGTCTCGGATGAGCTATCATAACTGATTTTGTGGAAAATGAGAAGAAGGGGTGCGAGTTCATGAATCGAAATCTCTCCATCCGACGACCACTTGAGAGCTTCTTTATTTATGAAGAGGTCGTTAAAGATGTTAGATAAGATGTAAGTTAAAAGTGATGTCGAGTGGGGAAGAAAAGGGCTATTTATACTAATTATTATCTGTTGGTCTCTGATTATGTGACTCTTGGCTTGCTAATGCTAAAAGCTCCCAATAATGTAGTAGAAGCATCTGCTAAGGCGATGAAAGAAGACATTAGCGGGAAAGCCAATGAGAGTGCGGGCAGAAATTGAGTATAGGGCGATATGAAAAGAAAAATCTTTCATTAGGATCGGTAAATAGCACTAACAATGATCATGCCACTACTGCGATTTACTGCTTTTAGCATAACATAGCATGGCGCGATTTTATTGTTAAACACACTTTACAGTTCCTGTTGTATGTTCGTTTTCCTATTCTCAATCGTGTGATTCTCATTTATCCATAGTTTCTAAAAGCATAACTCTAACAGGTATCTGCCAAACGTACACGACGCTAGCTTTTGTCAATTATTCAACTGATAAAAATGAACTGATACATATTACACATCTTTTTCATTATTATTTAGGAATATCAAATAAGATTACTACTGCCTTAAAGAGATACAAGACGGGATTGCCGATTTATTATCCAAACACATGTTGAGGTCTCTAAAGGTATCCATAATATGCTGCGCTATTTGCTCAAAGATTTGTCATGAGCAACAACACAGGTGATAATTACGAACAAAGTATCTTGAGATGAAGATTATAAGCATATGCTCTAAATGCCGTATCGCTTTTAGTAGTGTTGATGGCTTTGTTTACACTGATCTCAACGATTAAAATTATAACTATAAAAGCTTGATACAGTCTCTAAGAATTAGAGTATAATCGGAAAACATTTCATTCTGTTCATACAGTGTTGATGTACCTGTGGGTCCACGGAACGGAACAAGGGGTCCATTTAAGGGGGGAACAAGGGGCTATTGGCGGAGAGAAGCAAGAAGGCGAGTTTTTTTTAATGCCAAAAGGAGACCTTTTACATCAAGTTAAATGACATCGTTGCGTTAGCCCTGTTGTAATATGTACTCAGTGCTGATGAGAAAAGGATTGATTAATCGACGTTAATTACAGCTATACACCCAGTAGCAGCGACAACAACAAGCACAACAACAGTGGAAACCAAGATAACTGCACAATGGGATAGCCCATTTCTATTGTTTCTTGTTTTGATTAAATTGGTTTGTCGTTGTCATAGTAACAACACGATGCTTTTTAAATGAAATTATTTGCAAGAAAGGAACTCTTGGAGCATCCCCGTCTCCCGCGAAATTAAAGAAACAATGATCGATATAATGTAAACACTACTATACTGCGAGTGCCCATGTCCTGTCAAAAATTACACTTTAAGCAAAAAATGATGAATGCATATTATTGTCCCCTTGTCATACATCTACTACCAAGCCAATTGCCTTTATACGTTTTGTATCGAACCGTTTTGTCATCATATCATACCGCTGCATATATCTCGCAATATGTATGTAGAACAGTTCACACCTAATACTACTATGATGTAAGGCTTTCCACAAATGAGAGCAATCCTCGTTGCGATTTTCATTTTGCACCGACACGTTGTTTGTATCATGTGTGCTTGTTTATACACGCTAAATATGTAATAAACAAAACGAATAAGAGACGATAGAGAAGGACAACGCTTGTTGCTTGGCTGACGCGCGCTGTTTAGCTCTGTTGTTGCAAAGAGTATAATGGATGAAACCCGAGAAAGTAAATATTTCTTTTTTTATCCACTGGTGCCACCTGACACGCTTATGTCCCTTTGCGCACGTAGGCCGCAAGTGTGCACCAAGAACGCGCGCACAAGAAGCATGGTTAAATTACATTTTTATACCTAAAACGCTTACCATGTATATCTACTCAAGATTTTTCATCAGCCAAATCTGGACATTTTATATGGCAAAAGGGGGGGGGGAGGGAGGAGAGTGGGGTTTAGCAGGCAAGGGTGAGAGAGAGAGAGAGAGACAAGGGGGTGGAGAACCGTGTACTATTTCTCTATTTTTACCCAAAAATTCCATCCATCTTGGACGCACAAAAACGCAAACAACAACAACAACAACAAAGGCTTAGGTCCATTTCTTATATATACAATGCATGTAATTCCTAAGCTGGGGCTCTTTTCCACACAGCGAGCGAAAGATGATACGTCTGATCAACAGCAACAAGCGCACACATGTGCACACGTGAGGTAGTATGCGCATCACTGGGCGTCGTCATCTTCATCATCATCATCATCTTCTTGCTCATCGCCTTTCTTCCTCGATGCATATTGTCATCCTACCGGACCACATAGCAATAAAATAACCTTTCCCTTTTGATCAACTCCTTTATTTCCAACAGGCCCCAAGAAGAAATTGATATGCAGCCCGGAGTTGCCGGGAGAGTAATAGTGACTGAGTGTCACTCTATTCCTCCTTCTCCTTCTCCTCCTCCCCTTCCCCCTTCTCAATCCTCTCAATTTTGGAGAAAAAGAAAGAATGTGTATAAGAGAGAGGGCATGTGCTTATGTTTATGTGCGCTGTGCGCAATGCGCAAATTGTGTAAATATACACATAGACCTACATACAGAAAACCAGTCCAGAACTGAACAAGGGAAGTGTTTATATATAATCCCCTTCATACATCTTGCTTTTCCATTTCTTCCTCTCTCTTTTTCATTGTCTCTCTAATCTTTTCCTTTGTGAATAATCTATTGTAAATAAGCCAAAGAATGATCTATCATCAATTGGCTTTATTGCTGATATCAACGTTATTGCTATCAACAAGCTTCATTGCTGTTGTTGTTCGAGCAGCAGCTGTCGAATTCCGAGTCGTAGCACCCAGCGCCACTGATGTTCAAGTATCCATCAATGGCCAGAACACCAAACTCACTGCTCAAGATCCGGATGTACCTTACTTTGTCGGGCAAGCTGAAGCTGGCGACGGAGCCAAATACAAAGTATGTTGTGGATTCTGTTATTATACCACTGCTTTGCTAAGCAAGTGTTTCGTTTTTGCGCTCTTTTTTATGCTCCTCCTCTTCCTCCTCTCACTACCTCCCCTTCTCCTGCCAAATTTAAAAAAATCCAACAACTCCTACTGCTACTTTAACTACTACTACTACTACTTGGCATATATATCATCCTCGCTAACCCCTCGGTCATCAATCCATTCGTTTCGATCTGCTTAATATAGTACATTGTCGGTGGCACTGCAGAAGCATTTGAACGAACTTTAGAAGCTGGGCGCACGTCTACTCGAAATGATTTCTTCAATCGTCAGGTTACTTATGCCAATATTCCAAAATTGCCTTGGCCTATCAAGGAAAATGTAAGCTTCGTTCCTCTTTTATGATCTCTCTTCAACCCCCTTTTCTTGGTCACCAAAGAAGTTATCCAACAAGCAAAAAAAAAAAAAAAAAACTTGTTTGCTAATGAAAGGAGTTGTATCATAGCCACAATGGACTCGAGCTGGTCCGGAATCACCCATGTTTGATACAAACTATATTCCAAGCATCTTCATGACCATGTCGCCTGAAGAAAAAAGTACCTTGGTCCAAACTGTCCCTGCAGATCTTTTCAGCTCCAAGTTTACATTTGTTGGGCCTGATGAAGTACTTGCTTATGAGGTAATGTATAGCTTTGATATTGATGTGTCAAACGTAATTATCGGACGGGCCAAACAATCGCATCAATGCTGATAAACATTGCTGCAATAGAACTGCTCCTTTGGTATTCACGGTGCAGGAAAGAAACACAACAACGACAAGCAAAGCTGGCGCTGGATGTTGCCTGAAGGCAAATATATTTACAACCGGAACTACATCAAGCTGCGCCACATGGAAGAAGACCCTACCCAAATGCGTGAAAAGACCTATTCCGACATCTTGCAAGCGATGGGCGTCTACGGAAATGATGCCAATATTGTCCGTTTCTTTATCAATGGCGAGTTTTTCGGCACCTTCAACATGCTCGACGACATTACTCAATACTCGTACATCAATGCCGTGTTTTACAACGGCAAGCCGCCGCAGCAAATGGGCCCCTTGTACGATGGTGCTTCCGGAGCCGATTTTGCTTATGACTCCACTGGCGAGGGCTACAGCTTTTGGATTCCAAACGTCGATAGCCCTGAAGACTACGATGCCATTGACCCGCTTTGTCAAACTTTGAACCAGACCGATGCAACAAACAATGATCAAATCAGTAAACTGGGCAGCCAGTTTGAAATTGACGGATTTGTTCGTTTCATGGTGATGGAATACCTAGCCGGTCATTGGGACGGCTATTGGATGGCGCAAACCAACGATGGCGCATATCGTGACCCAACGCAAAACAACAAATGGTACTATCTGGGCCAAGATTATGATGCAACGTTCGGTGTCAATTTGGGTGAGCCGGAAGGTGCCGCGTTTGTCGATGTATCGTACAAGGAATTCCCACAGCGATATCCGGGCGCAGTGATGATCAACACGTTGTTGGAAAACCAAGACGTTCGCACCAAGTTTGAAACTTATCTCAAGGATACCGTCGCTGTCTTGTTCAACAACGTTACCCTCACAAATCGTCTCATGAAATACCACGAGTTCTTGTTGCCAGACTTGGAATGGGATCGTACTGTCAAGCAGCAGTCGCCTGGTATCCATTTTGGCTGGTCATTCGAACAGGTTTCCCAAAATCTGTGGGAGCCTGTCACGGCTTCAGGAGAAGGTGGTGGCGCAGATTGGGGTTTCCTCGACTGGATTGTCAAAAAGAGCCAGGCTGTTGCCAAGGAATTTGATGTGCAGATTACTACAGAGCCTGTTGGTCCACCTGATTCTGCTTCTTCTGCATCCTCCAGCGCCGATACGCCAGCGCCTACCGGTGTTCATCCTGCTGGTCAAAACGCCTCTGCAGCAACTAGAAGTGTAAGCGCCTTGTCTGGCAGCATCATCTCGGCGCTGACAGCAATGTCACTTTATTTAATTTTGGTAAGGACCTCGCTCATCACAATAGCAAGACAGCTGTCAATCGATCTTGCGTATATTAACTGTTTCTTTCATTGTTGTTTCCCTCCATTTTTGCATACAGAATTTCTAAACATTTGTAGCACGCAATGAATCATATCTCGGCGCTGTATGTATGCACTGTACATCATCATTAGCGCTCAGCAACAGCATTCCTAATAATAGTAATAATTTTATCGCCCACACATCTTTTATCTTTTTCCATCATCTTTTCCCTGACCTCGTGACAAGAGTAAATCCTTAAATATCGCAATCTAGTTATTACATTATATATGAACGATGAATAGCATGTCGATCAATCATGCCATGTTGAGATTTTACGTTTTTGTTTTGTTTGTTTTCATGCAGCAAATAGCATTTGATTTCCTGCATTGTCTTTGTTCGAATTCCTGTTGACCCATTATCCACGATAACCTGTACTTTAACTATTCCAACCTCGTTGTAAAACTATTGATCATCGTTGATATCGAACAGTAGGGTGAATGGGCAGAAGGAAAAAGGTTGGTTCTTCTTGGACTGGTAACAATAAGGAGTAAGAGGGGGAGTATATGAGAAGCGCTTTGCCTCGGCAAAGGATGATGGTGGAGTTGAGGTTTTTTCAAAACAGGCTGTTGTTATTTCGCTGTTGTTGCTGCTGTTGTTTGACTTGAGCAGCAGAGGGTGGCGGTGGGATTAACGGCACCATGCCTCCAGATGCAGGAGAGCTACTGCTGGATGACGATGACGATGATGTTGCAGTTGGTCTGTTGCGTTTGGCCTAGAATCATATAATAAGATGCATATTCCATAAGATTTCATCATAGCCCCTTACTCCAGGATACTTACTCCAACATTGCCAATATTGATGCTAATAGTTTGGCCTTCTTTCAAACTATAATCCTTCTTTGGTAAATCGTCCGCATGAGCAGCTCTTTCTGCAGCTTTCTTTTCCGCTTGCAATTGTCTATTAGATTCCCAGTTTTAGCATAAACAATGCCTTCAAACACTTTTGATCCCCATAATAGTTGTTATGCAGCATAATATTTACTTTGTAAAGTCTTGCAAAGCTACATTAAAGTCGAATGCATCGCTACGTTCCTGGAAACCCATACCAATAAAAGCATGACGACCTAGTAAACCGGTTAATATTCATATTTAGCCCACCTACTGCTTTATTCAATTTTAACTTGCATCACAATGCTATCCGTTCGTTTCTCATCCACTCCCAAACCTTATCGAACGTACCCTCATGCTCGATCTTGAGCACAAAGTATCGACTGGAATCCAAAACAGCTTCCACAGAATTCGTAGCAGGGTTATACGGACACAATGCAAAAAGTTCACCTAAAGTTTCCCGAATCGTTAATAAGCAAGTCAGTAACTAAATGGAAAACTTTCTTTACACAAGATCAAGACTACTATTTCTCCTCACTGGGGCTTTGCCAATCTTACTCCCCTATCTTCTTTCACCAAGGTACACATGTTTATCCTTTTCTCCCTTACCAGTGTTGGCGTCTTCTAATCGGATCGAACACGAATCTCCTTTTGCCAAAATGCGTAGTCTGCCTTTCCAAAGGAAAGAACTGCCAAGGTCACCCCATTCTGAAGCTCTATTAAGAGTTGCGCATGTTATTTCGTTCATGGTCGTCTTTTCAAAATGTTCCTTTTCATGTAGGAGTTGTGCCGTTTTTGATCGAGATGAAGCTTCGTAATATTTTACCTATAACCTCTAGCTGCTGTTCGAGGGGGGATTTTGTATACTACAAAATAAAAAAAGAGGAATCACGGTTCAAGAACGCCGTTGGGAAAACGAGTATTGACAACATTATATAGAAAGATATCTTAAGTACCGAAGCATTCGCGTATAATTAAAAGTACACTTTCGTAGTCGTTGTCCATTGCAGTCCGTAATATAACAAAAGAAGAACAGAGACCAGCCTGCTGCTATTTTCGTATACTGTTCCTAGCCTGACTTTGAAATAGATAAACTGCTGTCATAGCGCGCAGCATGTTGGTAGTTGCTGTGTGTGGCTAAAGTGGCGCTCTTGTTCTGAATTGCTTGATAAATTGTTTATACACTGGGGTTTAATAGTAAGCCGCCAGCAGTTATAATACTGTATACAAGTCTTTTCGCAAGCATCCTTAATGGTATTTATCTCTGCAAAGATAATCCTCGTCGAATGGTACAATAATGTGGTAATAAGCTCTCAAGTGCTATGATATTTACTCTGAGACATGCTACGTAGCAGAAGTGATATATTCGATGCTTTGGTACCTCTCAGTGCAAAAAGCACCGAATTCGACATGACCTTTCCGAAATAGCACGCATTCTACCGGCTTCTGCAATTCACTTGGCTGCGCGTATCGTTCAAACAGTCGAATTGAACTGATAGGACGCGCTGTCGTAATGCTGTTAACATGCGACATTTTGAGCGTTTCCAGTAGTTGTGGAAAGGCTCGAAAATAGCGTCGATTCAGCCCTCCATATCGCATACAGGTCAGCCGTCTAGGTAAGTTGAAATGTTTGTGTCAACAATCGATCGTAGCATGAATGGCTGTGCAAAGTAGAACTAAGCGACAATGTCAAGCTGACCGCCCGTGTAGCTTGAAATCAAATTGGGTGGTATGAATTATTTCAATCTCTTGTCCTGGTATATCCCTTGAATCAGCGAACAAGGTTTCTAGAGTATGCCGGTTCTTGTGTAGCAGCAAAAACAGAGCTCAAGAGAGTCGCAGCACAGACTACTGTTTGTGTAGAGCGCCGTTAAACTATCGTAACCATTGCGCGTCTTATCTTGTAGCTCGGGTATGAAAAATTCACCGGAGTCGTATCCCAGTATCTCGAGATTTGTTGCAAGAAAATGATATCGTAAAGTATATCACGGAAGTATCGCATCCAAAGTTCGTCGTACTCTTTCGCAGCATTTTATTATTTGCTTCTAAATACGTGGTCCAGTGATTGGGTTTGATTTCAATTCGAGGCTTGTATGTGCACAAGATTTGCCAACCATAATAAAGTCACCAGTCAACGTTTGGACGAAGTCATCAGGTAGATGAGACTTGACAAAGAACGACACGAAGAAAGTATATCTCCTATGATCATAGTGTGTGGATATTCGTCAACGGCGATGATCAGCTTTGTCAATGTATAGCTTGTTAGCCATCATGCATTTGACAGTTAAAATGATAAATTGGTGTGAGCCGTCCTCGCTGCAACTTGTATGAATAGAAAAGCACTCTACTTTCGTTTGGATTCTTCCAATTAGTTGCTTTAGCATATGAAAGATGAGTTTACGCTATGCACTGGATTGCATCCGCCAATTGAGTGTCGACTTTGGTGTCGTCAGTTGATACATTTGCTTCCGTGCGTCTGCACATTTGATACAGACAGACATAAGAATGTTGTTTCCTTTGGTAACAAAGGGATGATGCTGTTGTAATCTTGGTTGGTACTTTCGCCATTAAAAATCGTTTAAGCTATCGTTTTTCTTGCCAGCTGCTTCCTTGCCAGTTGTCAGACATAATATTTGTTGCTCTTGTTGATTAAATTAACATTTTGAGCGCGTCGTTGTATGCTACAATTGTTTGGCGCTGGTACCCGTGATGCATGGTGTAGATTTGGCTTTTTGAATATATTCCAAGTGCTGATTCCGGTAAATGATCGATCCTTATTCAGCGTCGACAAGACACTCCCGAAATCTCCTAAATTTCCTTGAATTGGGTGCGCACACGCTAAAACATTTTTGAAGCAGTAAAACTGCATGCTCGACAGCATAATGGTACTGCTGATTACCGGGGCTTTGTTGAATCCCTGGATCGTCTTTAGAAAGGACTCTATGGTGACAGTATTGATGTGTTGGAGAGGATACTGCAAGATTGCTAGTGGATGGGTGTAACACCTGTAGTTCTGATGAAAGGCAGAAGAGAGGGGAAAGAAGAACAAAAATAAACCGCCAGTATACGTTAATTAAAGAGGAGGAGGAAGAGTGTCAGGTACGCAATGCAAAAAAGAGTATTTTGATGGCCTGTATTCCTATTGTTCAATACCTTGTCGCCATCGTGACGTCATTTATATATGGATCCTACTATTATTGCCATCAATGAAGTATTTACTGGTATCAAAATGGATACCTGTTTAGCCATGAAACAACCGCAGTATGCTGCCAACCAACTATAGCTCATTCTTGACGGATATTAAAATCACAGGGCGACAGCTGAACGCAAGTGTATAGCAAATAACAAGTGGTTGATATGTAATGTCTCCGAAGGTGAAAGCTGCACGATTTTTGGCAGACTGCCCCCCTCCCACCCATTCGAGCCACTCGAGCAAAGAACGAGCGTCAAGGCTTGCTAGCTTTAATGACCCGAACGGCATTCTCGAATCGACAAAGTGTTCCGAGGTGTCGTGCTCAAGTGGCAGACCAATCTTGAACCTGTCACTACTGTTAATTAGCTAATGTAGGAAGAAGAGCATTGCGTCCTTATAGGCTTTTGAGGGCAGCCAATACTATCATGAGTGTATTCAACGGAACAGAAGTATGACGCTTTGGGAAAAGGAAAACCACTGTATCAGAATTGTCCATCCGAGGTTACACAAGCATAGTCATCAACAGGTGGGCCACTTCTCGATTCAATGCAATTACATTGCCGTTTCCTCTGCAATCTGCACCCTCCAGGATACGCTGCTGTATTAAGCTTGCCTCTTGTAGGAGCACATGGAAAAAGGGCAGTGTGCCGTTTGGGGAAATCATTCGAAGGTGTGTGTAACGCCAATGCATGAGTTCCGTCCCTGTGTAACTTGCAAATAATTCTGCAGGTCACCAATGAGCTTCACCCTCACACTCTACTTTTACTCTTATCTTTAAACCTTTTACTGCTCCTCTTGAGCCCATGAAAGTCGTCGTCAAATTTAGCCCAAGTAGTTTTCTCTACAAAAGTTGACTACAAAAGTCACAGCTGGCCGCGACGGCCGCTTAAAGAAGGTGAGCGTGACAGCCAACGACCAGAAGCCAGCAATATACAAGGATCCACCGGAAAAGCATTTAGACACGTTTGTGGTGGTGCGGAACGCTCAGGCCTACCGCAAGGTCCGAGTGGGTGACACTACCTAAGAAGTACGCTACGTGGTGTCCGCTCGCCGCGCCGATTTAGTCGAGCAGTTCCATAAACCTTTTGGACATGCGGGGGAAAAACCACGGGTTTTGATCTGATGCGGAAACGCTGGTGGTGGCCCGAGATGCGCGAAGCTGTATTTGTCAAGCATACTGTGACAGACCTAGAGACAAATTAAACCCAAAGTACATTATTGGTGCCGATGGTTTTCATCCAGTTGTTTGCAAAAAACGAAGAATCGGAATATCGTCGGATATTCTTTGGCTACGCGATTTGGTATAAGCGACATAGCTCTGGCAGGAAAAGATGCTTCCGAACTACCATACACCCGGAGTACATTTGAATGGTGCGAATAAAGTTATGCCAAGACGAGAAGAAAGCGGAATAGACTCGGCCTGTGAGATCCCTGATGAAAAAGGTGTTATTGATCTTGATGGATAATACAAAGCTTCGTGTGACTTTGTTAGCTACATAAAGGCGTGTGCGATGTAATTCCCCTTCGGCAAAAGGAACGGCGAACAGTATTTCCAAGTATGATAGTTAGCAATCTGGAGCCCTATGAAGTAGACAAAAGCGATAAAACAACTCACGGTGTTGCCCAAGAAGAGCTCAAGTTGCAATGAGCGAACGTCTTCACCAATTGTAAGACGTGACTCAAGAACCTTCAATGAGCGTAAAGCGAACGGGTCTCGCCGTAAACCTGCATTTGGCATAAGAGGTATTACTCTATATGCTATATAAGGTAACGAAAATACGCTGCCATCCAGTTAATGTATCGCATCGCTCTAAGAGGAAAAGCACACTGTCTTTGCTCAAGTTGACCAAAACACTTTGAAATAGCCATGCACAAAGACGAGACTAGCCTGTACATGTAGCCTGGAACGTGCACATTGCAAAGGGAAATGTCAGGCTGATTGCCATTGCTTTGGAGATGAGCGACGCGTCGCTCGACGTGTCCAGTGTGCTTGTGTAACCTGGCATGACATGCGTTGACAGGTGACGCTGTCAACTCTTTTTTTGTCCTTTTTTTTGGAAGCAATAATAGCTCGTATCCTACGAAGCACAGAGAGAACGACTATGGTACCACTGTACGCTTCTTGCAATGGATGCCAACGTCATTGTCTATCGACTAGATTTTAGACTTTTGCTGCTTGCTAGTCAGTACGTTCTTTACTCATAGTCTTTTTCGAGGCAAAAAATGCAGTGGCATGTATCCCACATAGGGTACGTAGGCCCTGACTGGATCAGCTTACGTAATATCGCATATCGTAACCCTCTATTTTCAAGGGCACATATTTTCGACACCGACACGTTTGCAAGCGAGCATGACTTCCATTGTATATACGACGTCTAGAGTGCGACATTGCATGGAAACACAACAAAATGACTTACTAGAGTGCGACATTGCATGGAAACACAACAAAATGATTTACTGATACGTGCACACAAGACAGATGCTTGTGCAGTACTGTAAAAACAAATCAAGACGGTGATGATTTTCAATTTTTTCACAGCTCAAAGCTGAGGGCTTTTTTAAATGGTAATTTATTTTTATTATAAGGAAAGGGGAGGGGGAGACTTGGGACGGGAAAGGCACAGCTTACATTGCGACGATGCCTGAAAGCCAGGCACCAACGTTCTCCATTCTCTCCTCCTGAGAGACGTCCACCGGTGCTGCTGCTGCTTCTTGTTCTTCTTCTTCGTCATCGCTGTTGCTGCTGCTCTTGCTGCAGCTGCTCTTGCTATTGCTACTGGCACTGCTACTGTTGCTGCTCTTGCTACTGCTGCTGCTGCTGCTGGCGCTGCTGTTGGTCCTAGTGGCGGTGGTGGTTGCGTTACGGCGATGGCGGCGGCGACTCTTCGCAGTCACTGTCACTTTCTTGACACGACCGCCCCGGCCTATTTTGATCTTTGTGATCAATTTGCTTATGTACTTGTTTCCACTGACCTTTGTAATGAATTTCATCTTGAATGTAGCGAAAGAAGGAATGAGGGAAAAAAAAGGGTTCAGTTATTTGGGCCTTTTTATGTCTTTCTGGGGTTACACAAACACCATTCGGGTTACACACGCACTCTCAGGAGACGGCCAATCTATTGTTATTGTTCGACTTGTTCACCACGTCTCTGTCTGTCACTTTGCTTGTCGTTGCCACTTTCATGACGGAGCCAGCACGTATCTTCATTAGCTTGCGCTCGAAGTTGAAGTAAGTACATTTATACTCCCAAGACTGAAAAAGTGAGCAGAGAGTAAATAATGAGAGAGGAGCGTTTATATCTTATCAGTGATTCTATAGTGGATCAGCTGACCCCCCGAAAAAGGAAGGGATAAAAAGAAAGTTGACAGCATCACCTGCCAACCCAGGTCTTGTCAGGTTACACAAGCACACTGGACACGTCGAGCAACGCGTCGCTCATCTCCTAAAGCAATGGCATGCAGCCTGACATTTCCCTTTGCATTGTGCACCTTCCAGGCTACATGTACACACTAGTCTCGTCTTTGTACACGGCTATTTCAAAGTGTTATGGTTCAACCATCTCGGCATTCAAGTTGAAGGTGGCGAGAAGCGATCAAGTCGTGATTTGCCGAGCTCGGAGACCCTCCGGTACGACAGACACCCAACGTGTGCGTGACGCTACGAGACTGACTGCTGCATAATACGGTGAGAAGCAGCTTCTACATTGATACTGATGACGCGAATAAAAGAATAGAATGACTCACGCACCTGAGATAGCAGCAAGAAAGGTCAATGCCAGTGTTTTCATGGCAACGATGGGCAAGCTAATTCTGGCCACTTTATCTCCTAGATACTGTATCCAACGCGTTGCTTAGAGCGTCATCACCATCGTTGGTTCCAAAAAGAAAGGTCAAATGGTCGATAAGCCGGAAAAGGAAATTCATCCAAGATATATAATCCTTTCCTGTCACCCGTTCTCCCTCTGTCACCGATTCCACCGCAGCATCACCATTCACAGCAACAGTAACATCAATCACCACCGCCACAACACCAAGCTGCCCCCACCATTCCTCTTTTCGCTCCGCCTCCTCTTTTTCCTCCCCTCGGTGTCCCTGACGAAGAAGAAGAAGATTCCATGGAGATTGATGATCCCATGGACACCGACAAGTAATTACGAAGATTGCAGCGAGATGCATGTTGACTGGGTTTCACCCGTCACGATACTTTCGTCTATTTGTACCCTTTCTCTATGTCCTGGCATCCTTTCCTAATTCTTTCCAAGCAGCAAGAACACTGCCACGGCAAAAAAAAGAAAGCATAATGAAAACAAACAGCTACAGATTTATGAATCTGATAACATATGATAGACACTAATAACAGAATCAATGTTTCATGCTCTCCTAGACATGAGCTTTTACACACGATATCCAGGGCTACTATCATGATACTATGTATGTACACGTACAGTAATACTTTGATACCAACTGCATGCGCGTATTATCTTGATAGATTAACAAACCGTTGCGACATTATGATGGACTAACGTGTATTTCATGATACCGTTACATTTTTTCCAATGCCCGGGTGCGCTGCATTATCGCTGTTTTCATTGGTATACAGTAGACATTTATGACAATCACAATCAACAGTGACAACGAGATATCGTGATCAGGAACGACACTTTTACGGGAAAAACTGTAGCCATGTCCAGTAACACTTTCTGTGTGTGCAGTGTAGATGAGCACGCTTATCATGAAGTTGATGAGTGAGATAAACCTAAGTACAGTAAAGATAACTGTAAGACCAACGGAAACGAGGCAGTGCTTTGTGTGATAGTTCAAATGTAGATTTTTATTCCTTTTTCTGGAAGACTTAGTGTCCTTGTGTAATTGGTCGCTTCTTTGCGGTACAACAAGAGGAGAATATTTACAAATGAGGGATTTATATGTACCACAGCTGAAACAAAACACGTATAATAGGAAAAAGGTTAGGTGGAGGAGAGACTGCGGAAGGTTGGGATCGATGTTAAAAGTGACGTGAAACGAGGTAAGAGAATAAAAGAAATTACAGAAGAAAGAGGGGGAACAATGAGAACGGTAAGATAGACACTTTGAAATATGATGTAAGGACGAGTATACGTGTGTATCTGTCTAGAGGAGGGCATCCTTTGGAGCAGGTTATGGATCCGATGCACCATAGTCAACACCTGGATGGCTGAAGCGGTCTGACACGTTATGGATGATGCTGTTGCTGCATTGTTGGCGAGGTATAATAGTTGTTGTTGTTTTCTCCTTTAGTAGTGGCGACAGGGTTATCGTCACTGGACATGGCAGCATGGTCCTCCAAAGTCCAAGCATCTTCTTGAATAGGTGGTAAGCTTCACTTATAAAAATCATCACGATCCCCACGTTTCATAAAAGAGATTGTCAAACCGTTATAAATTGCGCTGATGAAATTGGCAGCGGCCGTTTCTTGATCGTCAGCTAAGAAAAGAAGGTCATATCGAGTATCAATAGTATTGCTGGATACGCTTCACATATAAAAAATCATCATGATCCCCAGGTTTCATACTCTTTTTATATCGCCGGTTCTTTGTTCCATTAAAGCGCACAGACCCGTCGCCGACAATTGTTGGATCAGAGCGGAGCACGGCAAGCGGAGCCGCATAGTGAAACAAACATATACGCACCATAAGAAAAAGACACTAGCATGACAGTCGTCAGACTACAACGATAATTATGATCAAGGCACTTCTTCACATTGCTGCAGTTCACTGGCTCCTTAGGGCAGTAGTGACAACAAAATTTCTAAGCTTCGTCATTTTGTTTATCGGGCTCATAAAAAAAAAGAATCGACTGCGCGTTTTGCCCTTTATTCTTTCATCTTTGTACATTTGCAGTGTTTCTTTCATTATCACTTTTTACCTTTCTTTTGTTTTTCATCCCGCTCGAGTGTCCCTGTGGGTGTGCATAGTTGAAGGGAGCTAGTCGTGCACGACTGGCTCTTGCTCATCTTTTGTACATTTGCAAAGTTCTTTGTTTCATCTTGGTTTTTGATCTTCCTCAAAAACTGAAAGCGAGAGTGTGTGCAAAGAGGTACGTATATGTTCGCCGCTGACAGACCTTTGTGCTATTTCTTTTATTTGTAGGAACTGAGGCTTGCGGAAAACAAGGGAGGGCAACCTCCCTTGTGGGTACGTATATGTTCGCCGCTGACAGACCTTTGTGCTATCATATTCTTTTATTTGTAGGAACTGTGGAGGTGTAGGTTCTGTCGGGAACTGAGGCTTGTGGACAAGAAAGGGAGAGGTGTAGGTTCTGCCGGGAACTGAGGCTTGCGGAAAACAAGGGAGGGCAACCTCCCTTGTGGGTACGTATATGTTCGCCGCTGACAGACCTTTGTGCTATCATATTCTTTTATTTGTAGGAACTGTGGAGGTGTAGGTTCTGTCGGGAACTGAGGCTTGTAGACAAGAAAGGGAGAGGTGTAGGTTCTGCCGGGAACTGAGGCTTGCGGGGAACAAGGGAGGGCAACCTCCCTTGAGGAACGAAGGATTCATAAAAGTCGGTCGACTTGTCAGGCAACATCAAAAAACTTGGTTTCTTATTGTACTTTCTTAAATAATGTAATTGTAACTATTGGGCAGATCGAGTGACGATTGTAATAAACGCGATCTTTTTTTTTACATCTTCCTACTGCCATTGCGCTTGGTACTTGTTGGTGCTTTCTCTGGAGCAGTTATGTAGTTGCAAATGAGCCTTTTTGTGCTTGAGTCGTCGAGAAAACCGTAGGCTGTGCATTCGCATGTGTGCTCTCAAAAACAATACAGCTGGTTTACCTTCACGACTATACCAACAATGATTGCAAATTGCTGGTGGCAAAATAAAAAACCGTATCGCAAAGCAAACAGACCATCCCCATATTCACATATACACGAACCAGATCGCCAACCCAAACTAAATGATGTTTGCCTTGATTTCTTTGCAGTATAAAAGGCCCAGTACATAAGCTCATTAGGGAAGTTACATAATCCAACTTGTTGGGTCTTGCCACCAATCTCTCATGCTACTGTCTCTCAACATTACTGCTACTGATACACGTATACTAGTAATACTCATAGATAGATTGAATATGGAATGTATCATCACTGCTTAAGATTATAACAAGTTATCCCGTCAAGTTCTTGATGTTTCTTATCTACAATAGCTTTCAACGGCGCCAAACTTGCCAAGTTTTTAGAAGCGCATTGTTTTGTGCTGCTATTGATGAGTCAAAATAATAATGTTGTGCTTAACTTTTATCTATTACATTTCAAGTAAAAGCCATTTCAGTTTACCCCCTTCCCTTCTTTTGTCTTTCAATGATCGCTGGCGGTACTACTATATCAAACTACACCAATATCCGTATCCGGCAAGCCAGTATTCTAAAAGACATCCAGAAATGTGTTGACGTCCATATAATTTTTTTGTGAGCGTCCAAGCCTCGAGTACATAAATACATTACATGGAGCTATACTACTGAGATTCTTCATGCAATCTAACGAAGCCACTTTGAAATTTTTGATTTGCTTGACGCTACTTTTGATATCAACACTAGCGAAAGTATCAAATGTAGGGGATGATGATAAGGGAAACCCGATCGGATATATACGTTAACAGTAGTTTGATCCAAAGATGATAGTAGTGTGGACACACTCAGTCGGTTACCAAGTAAGTCTATCACAAGCTCGGTGCAACGGCGTTTGGTCGCAAGTTTGTGCAGGCACTCGAAGCAGCTGCAAAGACGGAGGGGCAACACGCTCTGAAAAAAAAACGTCGATATTATGACTCACTAGGCTATGTATTACAAAATCCCACTTATTAAACGCGCGTTCAAAATCCTCATCAGCAACTATGGAAGAGGGGACTTCTAACAGATGCAATCCCTGATATTGTTGTACATATTGCGTTAATTTCAGGTTCGAAATTGTGTCTACCTTTTTTACAATACAAAACTTATGACTGCAATTTCCATTGATCGGCGAGAAGCATCACAAGAATATATATATATATATATTCATGTAAACCGGTGACGTATGCCAAAATATAATAAAAAAGAAGGGCCTGCTTCTACACGATAAAAATATTGCTACAAAATCAAAAGACCAGTGCATAAAATTAAATTTGGCTCGTATTTCACTTTGTGTGATATGTACGACATTGTACGGGTAGTCATGGAACGTATTGCCAACAAGCGGACCATATGCCTGTCATACAGCTGACGAGCACCGTAAGATATTGTGCGCGGTTTGGTTGTAGACCTTGCCCAGATGCAGTACAATGGTACGTGCAGAGATGCAGCATGTCGTCGTCATCACCATCATGATCTGACGTCGAAACTTTATCAAAGCTTTCGCGCAGTTCTGCCAGTTCTTGCTCAAGCTCACGACAGCGAGCATGTGACGGATTGAGATCCTGGAGCAAGAGCTTTTGTGTAGCATCCGCCTCTGTCAACGACACCGTCGCTTGAGCTTGTCCAATTGGGCACGTCGTTCGACCAATCGTTCTTGAGCTTCTTCGGTCGTCTTGGTTAATCGATCTCGCTCCTTTTCATATGTGACTAGTCGTCCTTCGAGCTCACCAATATAGCTCTGGGTACTTTCATCCATCTCCTTGAGCTTAACAATCTTAGTCTTGAGATCGTTGAGGACGTGCTGGTCTTGTATGGCATTTTGCACCGACTTGGCTAACTTGGCCTCGAGCTCAGTAATATAGCTTCACTGGTCTGCTTGCGCTCGACGGATTTGGAAAGACGTGTCTTGATCTCCTTCAAAGAACTGATTATTGTATCCGTTGTTCTACATATTGTACATCATCATGTTTGGCGGCATCATTGACATCCGAGGGTCGATCATGGGTGGCATCATCTTGGATGCGTGTTGGTTGTTGGCACCACCTATCATGATGGGAGGCATCATGGACATACGGGCATCCATCATTTCCAGGCCCATATTCATTCCCATCATTGGATTCTAAATAGGCAGGTAATTAGCACTTAATCGTGATGATCGTCGGATCCACTTGGACTATGTGCTACGGCCGAGAATGGGGCTAAGTCGAGTTGAAACTAGTCTATGTCTCAGTGCAACATAATGATTTTATCTGGGGATTTACGAATGATTCACACTTTAGCAGTGGACCGACTGCTGTTTTTATTACCTTTCTATTCAGGCTCAAAGCAAATCTTACTGGCATTAGCAAACATATAATAACCATGAAGATTGTACAAAAGAAAGAAGGTGGCCGACTACTGTAAATACCTTTGCAAAATACAGCATGTCTTCTTGAGAGCCCAGAGGGTAGCCTTGGCTAGCACCGTGGGCTTGGTAATGAGGAACACGGTCCTTATCAACGATTCTGCCGCCTGCACAAACGAGATCGCCGTCTCTACAACCGATACCGCAGCGCTCAAGACCAATGCTAGATCATCAGTAGTGAGCTCACAATTGACCTGGTTGTGGTCGTCGTTCTTGGTGGTGGCCAGCGAAACGCAGATTGCAGTGCCGAGACAGCTGTAGGCAAAATTGTTTTTATAAGATGCATTTTTGTTGTGTGTGTGTAAAACGAGAAATATGAGAAGAGTAAAGATATGTGCAGAATCGAACGAAGCTTGATATTCATAATGCTAGAACAAACCCTTAATATTCAACCCATCCATCCGTAACAGCTGATCAATCACCTTTTAATAACTCAACTTATCATTCTTGATTCATCATTACTATGTACTTCTGCTTCACCCGGGGGTTTTTCTGACACTTAACCTTGTTCTTGTCCGGTTTCTCCTTTGTCCTTACTCCTGTGTAGTTTCTTTTTCTCTTTTATACACATCATTGCGATTGATAATATCTGCACCGGCACTACTTTTGGAGCCTGTTCCCTTACAATCAAGTTTACAAGATATGATATATTAGCATTTTAAATTCATCATCGCGTATTGTTTTCGAAAAAAGAGTAGCAATGAGAGGAGCACCTTCTCAACATGTGCCGTTGAATTCTTGACGCATAGTTCGTTGTCTTCTGATGTGCTGATCAATGGCTGTCCAACTTTTGCACTGGTTGTCTTCTTGCTTATCTTGTACTATAACAACCAACACTTGTTTGCTGCCGATGAGGGATTTCATGGTGTTGTACCATCCCACATGAGCAATAAAATACACATTCTGTTACCCTTCATAATGATTGCTGTTATGTCTCTTATATCAAATGTACGATACGAATATTTCCGTATTAAAACACATCTGGTTGTCATCCATATTACACCATATTGCGATCATGATCGTTAGCCATACTGGAACGGGTGGATGGTTGCATTCGCACGGACGTCCTCGGTATGGTGGTATACGGCTTTGAAAGCAGCACATGGGTCCACGCGTAAAGCAGAACGAATACCGTCCATGACAGACGTGTCCGTTCTGCCTTAGACAACTCACTACCTACACCCTTGACAACACCGTTGACGACAACGGCAGCATCAAGACGTATCATGGTTTAACAAAGTGTTGTTTCTTTTAGTGCGCGCGGGTTGCTGTAGTTTTTCTCGAGACTCTTGCTCCGCGGGCTGCATTGACGTATGTGCGTTTTATTCCACGTTAAGTACTGCACATCAAGCACTTGTGCCCTTCCATCACCGTATCTGTTTGCGCAACACATACAGTAATCCATTACTCTACTGCACCACAGAAATTTTCGCGTATCACACTACTAGCTAAAGTGGTAAGGATTCTTTGTGTAAAAGACTAATCCACACTTTCAAAGGAGCTTTGTGGACGTTTTCGAGGTACTTGCACGCATTCAGCTTTATTATCAAATCTATCTCGTTTTCCAGTTTATAAGTGGTACTGTAGTCATTAATTCGAGAAGACTTGCTTGTGTACCAACTTTAAATCCCTTTTCGTTTTTATAAAATCGACGTATATGTAACAAGTAGCTTTCTAGCCAAGGTATATGATTGATAGCTGAGCCATGGTGGTATATTAAGTAGTAGCTGTTTAACCAGTAAACAAATAAATTAAGACTGGATCGTAAAATCACTTGTATAGAACATGTCGGGTTCGGTTTCATCTGTGGAAAGTTCGTATAACGCGTTAATGGGTATTGGCTCATGACATATCCTCTTCACATTGCACACACACAGACAAAAGAGTTACCGTACCCAGTAATCCCGGTCCAGCGTTGTCTTGTTCTTCTATGGCTTCGCGGTATGCATAGAGAGAGCTTGCTGCTGGACTCACACCTGAAGGAGAAGCTAATTGCTCTGTATCCACAAAAGATGTGCGTGCACGACGCGAAATCGCAGGCGAGGGACGAGTTGGACGTAAGGATGGACTATTTTGGTAAACATTAGTCCCTCCCTTGCTTTCATAATAGTCCCATAGTGATGATTCTGGTGTATCGGCTTTACGTCCTTTGCTTTCTTTGATGTACGGGGTCGGGCCTTCAGTTCGAGAAAACACTGAAAGTTTTCGTGTGTGTGGACTTGTTGCGCGCATACTCTTCGCTGTGGTATTGTTAAGTTGTTTAGTCAGGCATAAAACAAAACAAGCTACTGCTACTAATTTTGATACGAAAAGTGTCTTACATTGAGAAATCATGGAGAGCCTTCCACTGACGACGGAACGATTATCGATCGGAGACAGTATTCCAATGTTGTCAGGTGTTCGTTGTTCTTGAAACTGCTCCATCATTTGATTGACTACTTGCTCGCAATAGTCAGGGAAGGAGCTGGATAAAGGTGAGACTTTTTCTGAAATGTATGAGAATGGAGAGCTGGCAGCGTGTAATCGTGGAGTCATTGAACGTCGTAAAGGTGATGGTGATGGTGGTTGCAGTGGCCGTTCGGTAACAGATGTCCGAGCCGTAGGAGTGTTAGAAAGAGTAGAACGTCGTCTTGGACTTTGAAATGTCGTCATAGGTGGCGGCGTCGCTTTTGCTGGAGTTGTAGGTATCGATCTTACTGCAGAAATCGGTGTTTCCCTTTCGGTTGTTTTGAGTTTCTTTGCAATATCCTTGTCACCCTCGTTTTCCAATTCACGTTGGCGCTTCTTGGAATAGTGTAATGCGAGATATTTGTCGACGCGCTGCATGACATGTTTCTTGGTTTCATTGCTTATATACGTGGCTGCAACCAACAACTGAGAATTAGTCTGTGGATTTCACCACATACTATATCACTCGGTAGAAAGAAAAACTTACGCAATTTGAGGGGAGGTAGATCATCTACCACGGGGTGCTCCTCGGTAGGAAACGGGGCGCTTAAAGTATCGAGCATTTTTGGCGCAGATTGTGCTGTAGGTTGAATCATACTAGAATAGAGTTTTTTGAGTAAAACGAAGAACGCGCAGCACAGCAAAATATTTACCTTCGCCATTGTTCTTCTTTATCTGTGGATGCTTGGCGTAAATTTTTATTTTCTCGGTTCAGTTTATCTAAATTGCTCTTCAACGTGCTCAAAATGGAATGCATGCCGGTCCACTGTATTCCAGCATAATGTTTGTGTTCAGATAAAGTTGAGCGAGATGCTGGAACAACAAAGCATACAGAATCGTCAATATCAAACTTAAAGAACCACATAGGATCCAAATTCCTCTGTTTTCCAACTTACCAGTACTACCGTCTTTGGAAGTTGTGAGTCGTCTTGCCACTTGTGCCCAAATTTCATTGCTGGCACGCATGGTATGGTTATCCTGGTTCATGGTGGATGACATGCGGTTGATTTCAGACTATTGTTATTAGAGCAAAGTAGAGGCATGAGTTTCTCTCTGTAATTTGACTGCTTTGATTCATTGTAGTATTATTACCTCCAAGTTGCTGATAATTTGTTCCTTACGCGCTATAGTAACGGAAGTAGTACCTAAGATACGAATGGGTGCATGTATGCTACCTATTACACCATTGAAAAAACAACAACGCAACATTAGGAATTAGTGACAGACTCGGTGGACGCACTTGAGTGTGGACCGTATGAAAAAATGATAGTTGAAAATAAAGCTTACTGTTCTGTTTGTCCTTATTCGCGAGCCTTCGATCCAATACCTTTTGCACAACAAAAGTTGAAAAAGCGAGCATAATTGCGTATAGTTTTTCACCACGACAATCTTCGAAATAACTCTTGCGTAAAGTGATTCGGCCGGGAAGACACTGTTTGATTCGTAGTTCATCGAGCCATCGATACGCGATTGTGCGGTATTCGCGCGACTGTCGCCAGTAGTCAGTATCGCTCAATGGCCAGCATTTCGCAAATTCAGTTGCTGACCGTGTCGCATCAAGTTTGTGGAATAAAAAATGGCTCGTTGCTTCGAAAGCTTTGTTGTTGTTGGCGTGTGTAAACATGCGCTCATCAAACACGATCTTGCGAAAGACACCGGTGTTGAATTTTTCAGGTACGAAACCAAGGAGTTGAAGATTGGTGGTGAACAGTGTTGCAGCATTGCTGTTCGTTGTCTCCATGCTTGCTTGCTTGCTTGCTTGTGGTGAGAGCTGTGATCTTGATTGACTGCGCTTTGGTTTGGTATAGAGAACAATAAAAAAAGCCGCGCGACGCAACAATGCGAACTTTGAATTTTATTTTGCGGAGACGATAAGAAGAAACTCAAAATCCCCACGAAGATCAAAGTATAGGCTAAACCATCATTGATGGTCTAACTTACGCTTGATATGTTCTTCAAGCTCCAGCTGTATGCTAAAATTCATTTGGAAACTTGGTGGTGCTGCTGCGACATTGATTCGCAAAGAAAAGGCGTTTATATATATGATGTCACTTGCTCTCCATGCAACCGTTTGATATACCCCTTATATTCTTTTTTCGAAGAAAAATATCAATTTCTCAACGGTAGCTATACTGTTGTTGTACCCGCTGAATTTGACGAAAAGAAACGCGAGTATGTAAAACACGATCTAAACATAGGCTGGGCGATGGTTAAGCAGAACTCGCGCAAAACCGGCAAGAAAGAAGACAAGGCTGACGGCAAGACGCGTCGAATCGGCAAGAAGTGCGCTGGTTTTGTAACCTGCATAAACGAAATTGCGACTTCAACGATGGTGTGATCAGCCCTGCCGTGAAACCAGCTGCTCTTGACAACCAACTCAAAAAAGGGTGCAGTGGATGCGGGCATCTCTGAAGACGTGTTCTGCCAAAGTGCACCTCTACTTTGCAGATGGTGATAAGTGCACAATGGTGCATGAAGGATCCCATTCGCATGGAAATATCTTGGGAAGCATCTTTCTCAAGAAAAGAAGGCTGCGTTGCTCGAGTTGTCCCGCGACGCTCCTTCTTTGAAGCCATCAGAGTTGAAGAACGGGACGAACAAGAGAACAGGCAAAGTCACCAAGGCTGGCGCCGAGATTGACCTTCTTTTGGGCTCATTGGATAGATGCGGTTATCATTTGGCAGTCGCGAAGGAGACCGCCAACGGTGGAAAAAAATCAAAGAACGATATGTTTGCAGAATTCCATGAGTTGGAGGATGCATACCCGGACTACGTTGTCAGCTCGGGCGTCTCCAAATCTGGCTTTATCATATCCTATTGAGCACCCGAAATGGAAAACTTCGTCGATTTCGTCAACTTCCCTGTTCTGACCGATGTTACGTTCAAAGTTTTTGCCAATGGTTATTACCTCTGCTCTTCGGTAGTGTACTTCCTCCAGACTCATCAACATGCATTGATTTTTCAAGCAGTTTTAGGAGCCATTTCGACGTGGTACTTCGAACAGTACTTCCTCGTGTTTTTTAACACTTACAAGGTTGATTTTTTGTCTTCAAATTATGAATTCTTGGGCATGATTATGAACTTCTCTCTTGCACAGAGAAATGGTTTTCTACGCGCATATAGGATTTACACTGCTGGTCGAACTGACGGACTTGAGTACCTTAAAGGATGCTTCATACACTGGATGCAGTCCGTTCAACGCATCAGTAGTAGTCACGACATCATTCCTCCTGCTTAACGCAACGCCTTTCTTCAACAAATTCATACTCTGCGTTGCATCTCATCTACTGACATTTTCGAATCGACCAAGCAAGTGCTCCTCGCTGATTTTCCACTGTAGTTGACTCGATGGCTTGAATGGTGGTGCAATCACGAAGTTAGCAGTATGATATTTGCGCACAAAACAGCTATGAAATCAACTTTACGTGATCATCTAGTTCGAACAACAAATGGAATCGAGTCTTTTCATGCCAAAATATATACTGCAACTAAAACAAAGCAACCGCTTTTGAATGGAATGCTTCAAATGTTTCAATTGATGAAAGTTTGTGCATTGGATCTGATCAACTATCGTCTGTCATCTGGCCAGTTGCTGCCAAATTACAATCGAACAGTGTCAATAAGACAGAAAAATAAACAAGAGTATATATAAATGACGGTCGTGCACCAGATACCACAAAATTATTACTGGATTCACCTGACGTCGACAATACATACCGAACCTCCAACCAAAAAAAATAGATCCATCAAGTTGAGTGAAAACCGAATCACAGTCCAGTCTGAACAATTGCCACAGCATTTCCATCATTTCCTCTGGCTTGCGGCTTGAGATGCTGTGTCCCTCAGAGATGCTGTGTCCCTCAGAGATGCTGTGTCCCTCAAAGATATGTTCCAGGAAACACAGTTCTCACCATTGCAACCGGAAGACCCATTAATTGCTGAAGAACTACAGCGACTAGAGCAAGAGCATGTCGATGATGACGTATCGGCCGAAGAAGGCAACACGAACAACAGCATCAGCAACAGCATCGTCGACGACAACGTCAGCAACAACAATAACGACAACACACTTTCTAGCAACGGGACAGGACCAAAACCTATCTCTGACGAAGAAATAGAGCAGCTACTGATGTCGTTGGTTAGCGAAAATGAACTGTCAGAAAACAATGATCGGTACGAGATACAGCATATACCGTCATCGCAAGGTTATAATTTATCGCTGAATCCGAACAAAGAGATGCCCTGTTATATTGATGCAGTCGTGGAGACATTCTGGCACTCGTTATTACCGTATATTGCTCGCTTCAATCCTATTACTTTTACGGAGCCATCAAACGACGACATCTTTGCACTGACTTTACACGAAACTTTTATGAACTGTCAGTCCGGCGATCGTAACCGAAGCTTTGCAGCATCCAGAAGAATGCGAAACTTTGTCTGTGGCCTTAAAGTGGAAGAATATGACGACCGGTACACTGGACTTGCGAGGGAAGCCAGACTAGAGTTTCGATTTAGAAGAGGTGGCGATGGTGACTATCTCAGCAATATTTTGGAAGATTACTTAAAACATATGCCCAATACGTTCATTCAAAACTTCGTCTTTGAGATGGAACGAATCAACGCCTGTAGCGTGAACGACGGACATCGCCATTTGCTTGGTGCCAAAACCACAAAAATGTGATAACTTAAGCTCACTATTAATCTACTTAGTTGACAGAGATGTCGACTAATACGGCCTTGATGCATCCACCGATAATTTCTCAAAGCGATATGGGATCTCATCATTGACCGCTCGACAAACGAAAAATGTGACTATCGCAAAAAACCAGCTATCGAGTACAATTGGATTACGTCGAATTCGCCTTTGTTCCTACTGCTGGTAGATATTACCGATCGTGTCAAGATTCCTGATAGTTTCCATTTTCAATATGGAGGTAGAGTAGAGTACTCGCTGCATGCCATTATGTCCTCAACTCGTCGCACTGGTCTCCACTGCAAAGGCACTGCCATCATCCCACACCACGACGAATTTCTTGCAGTCCTTGATTATTTTACAAAACATGGCATCATCATTTTGCACGAAAACGTAACGAGCGAGGATAAAGAAAAAGCATTTGCTCAGATTAAACACCCACTTGTTGCTTGCTATATGAAGGTTACCCGGGTGATTGATGTCCAGGGTAGAGCAATACTTGATGATGATGACTTCGAAACAGAAAGGGAACTGCCACCAGCTCATACTACCATTCTTTACAGATAGACACTTATTTTACATCCATCATTTTTTTTATCGTTGTTTTTTTTATACTCTCTCTCTCTATAGTTACATATGCATATATGTATTATACGAGTTACATTATATACTACAAGACAAATACAACCCTGTTAGCGCATATTACATTTCATGCCAATAATTTTTTATAGTTCACTGGCAAGCCAGTAGAATTTTATTGGCCACATGCAAATATGCAACAGGCAAAGAAATCTATAAGCACTAAAAGGAAGGAAAAGTGAAAAAAACTAAATAGCTGTGTGCTGTTCTGTTCTGTTTGCTTGTGTTTGTGTTTTTATTTTGTTTTCTATGTTTTTTTTTGTGTTTGTATGCTTGTGCTGCTTTCTCTTCTCGGAATAAAGAGGGAAGGAAAAATGGAGGGGTATCAAAAGAGATCAAGCAGGAGGCGGTGATAAAAGAGACTCTTCCTTGCGGAAAGTAAGAAGAGAGTATGTGTAGAGGAAATTAGTGGGGGAGAAGGGAACGTTTGAAAATACAGAAAGCCAGTGTGCTCGCCAGATACCAACCAGGATGCCGGTGAGGAGCTGAATCGGAGAAAGCCAAGACCGACGAAGGCTCCAACGAGGTAACACCAGGGAGAAGATAGCGTCGAAAATCATTGTGCGGTGTACGGGTAAAAGAACACAGTCTTGGATAACACTCTGCCAGACACGCCACTTGGCGGGGCAGTCCAGTAGAAAATGTTCTTGAGTGTCGAGAGCGGTTGTGCAGATTTCGCATTCAGAAGAAAAACGGTCGGGCAGAATCCGATGTAAATTGGCATGACAGGAGATTTTGTGATGTAGAACACGCCACCAGATGGTCCGTGCGAGGGGTAGAATACGGGCACGCCAAAAGGATTTCCATTGTTGCGGTGAAAACGAAGGATAGTTTGTATCAGCAATCGCAGACTGAATGTCGGGCAATTGGCGTTGTAGCCGAAATGCTTGGGTACTACAAGAGGCCAAGGGCGTATCGTTGATAGCGAAGCGATCGTAGAAAGGTGTGAGATCAACGGACCCCAAATACGATCCAGCATCGGAAAGAACTGGGACACCAGGTAAAAGCGCGCGGTAAAGAAACAAAGTAATGAGTGCTTTGCCAGAGTCCAGAGCACGAAAAAGGTGAGAAATTGAATTACGACCCGTTGTGATCTCATCGTGGGTACGTCGACGAAGCCGGTTAGGCGAGCAGTCTAATAGGTACGCGTCAGAGACACGCAAGGTAGCAAGAACCTTTTTCGGTGTAAAAGAACCAGGTGTGGATTCTTGTGTGACAAAGGACAGAGGCAGACAAAGACACGTGGCCAATGACGGATCAGACTTCAATTCATCAGGAACGAGCGAGTCGACGGCACCAAAAAGAGGCGATAGGGTTGGAAAAGACCGGAATGCTGGTGAGCGCAGTGGCGGGAAAAGGAAGTGAAGCAGTGGATCAATACAATTTGAGAGAAAAATAAACATATAAGAGAGAAAAGATGTAAGAGAAGAAAGGGTAGATTGTTGATCAAGAAGATGAGAAGAACCCTTCAGAATGGGATACGGGAGTCCATCACTACCAGGACTACTGAGATGGGGAACCCGGCGTGCACCCAAGCAAATGTCTTCCAGAGTGAACGCCGCCATGAGGTGAGACTGTATATTGGGGTCGTTGAGGGTAGCACATGGTACCACGCGCAATAACTGATGAATGGCATCATTATCAATGGGTTCCGGAGAGTATAGCTTTTGATAATGATGGCGAGCAGCATCAGTCATGGAAGTAGGACGACTGCACAATGACACCATTACAGAGATAGGAACCTGGTGAAAGCTGTCAAATCTGTCTCTATGGTGAGTAAGCACTTCAAAGAAAAGTAACCGTCTTTATATTTTATAGTTATCCCTGATTAGGTCATCAATTGACACTACGTAGTTGTTACTGGTAGCAAAACAGAATTGCTTGGTTTGTTAAGGGGTAAAAGTGTTGCAATTTATTTCAGTCTTCTTAGGTATTTTCAAATGGTCGTTTGTTACTAAAAGCATAGTTAGTAGACAGTTGTTGTCATAACTCCATTATTGTTTGATTTCTGACATACACACAATGAGAGACTGTGCTGTTACGAGGAACTGTAAGAGCATCGAGACACTCGTGCATTATCCATCTAATCTGTAATGTATGTACCACAATATGATGATGGGGGAGGAGGGGCATGCGACGTGTCCCAGATAAGCTCATTGTTAACGCTGTATATAATACACATCGAAACCTACAATGTGCCTTGTTTCAAAACATTCATGCAACAAGTATCAGATGCTTATCTTTTTTATACTTCTGACTGTTCTTCTAGCTTCTTTTTGCTGTCAAACGTCATGGTAGGATGATGCCAAACCATGGGGTATATGGAAGGTGCTGTATACATAGGGCGGGGGGGGGGGAAAGAAGCTGAGACGGGATGTATATAGTATCGTAGTATTGTGGTTCAGTTCCTTATCGTTGGCCATGTAAATCTTATTACCAGGTAGCTATAACATGATCGACTACGCCACGCACGGTAATGGAATAGCGAGCGCACAATCGGTGTATTTCCTCCCCAAGAAACAAGACTTCAACCCCTTCATTTCCCGATTGCGTTTCAAGATGCTTGAGCACATACAAACAAAGGACGTCTTGATTTTTTCATCACATTATGCTGTTCTAGCTGAGGTGTAGAATGAAAGGAATCAGCGCTCGTTCATGATGCAGCTCGTGTCACCTTGTTTCTTCGGAGCTGCCAGGTTAAGCTCAAGAGCGACAGGACGGACCACACCACCACGTACAAGCATCCACAAGCCTTAGGAGCAAAAGAAAGGACATACTTTAACCAGTAACTCTTTTTTCTTTCACTCTCTTTTTCCTGCTCTCTCTTCTTTTTCTTTCTGTCCTTTTTCTTGGCAGCTCTTTTCCGTTTACTGTACCTATCTCATATCGCTTGCAGCAGCAAGGAAGAAGGAAATAAGATGACGCCACAGCAAGACGACGGCAAAACGATTGTTGCGGACGAACGAACGCCACTTGTATCCAACGCCAGCACGATTCGAGGAAGCTCCATTTCGCCGTCTCTTTCGACATGTACCAACATTACGGGTAAAGGCAGCCATGTAGCACGGTCGACGAAAAGAAAGCTTTGGGCTGCTGTCACACTGGCTGTTATGTTCTTTGCTACCGAGTTGGTAGCGGGTTATTTCGCAAACTCGCTAGGTAAAGTACGATAAAATAAGAATAATGATAGCAGTGGTATTATTTTATATACGTGACCCTTTAATGTTTCCGGTTCATACCATATTTGCTCATATTAACTTGTGGATGGGGCCACAAACAACCCTTTTATTGCTGGATATGCTATTGTATATTTTAGCATTGATGTCCGATGCTTTCCACTTACTCTCTGACGTTGCAAGCTTCATTGTGGCATTGGGCGCTATCTATTTGGCCGAACGACCTCCCACACATCGTAAGTTTTTTTTTTCTTCTTTCAGCGCGATCTACTCAGGAACATATGATACATATATATTTTTTGGAGACGGCCGGTGCCGAAATTGTACAGGGAGACAGTTGAGTTGAGAGCGGTTCTTGACTAAGAGAGAAAGCACACCTAAAAAAAGTATTTTTTTTCTTTTCTAAACATGTGTAAGGTCATACATATGGTTTTCACCGCGCCGAAGTGATTGCCGCCGTGGTATCTGTCATGACCATCTGGATTCTGACAGCATTTCTTGTCCATGAAGCGATCCAGCGGATCAGGCATCCACGAGAAATCAATGCTCGTCTGGTAAAGTAGCTACTGCATTAGCACCTTTAACAGTTGGCATGCAAATGCAGCACATAGCTCATTGAATGAAACATGCAACTCTTTTTATGAACTGTAGATGTGTATTACTGCGCTTATTGGAGTGGTCGTAAATCTAGTGTTTGTATATGCGAGTCTTGTGTATTTATTTACTGCGTGCGCATGATCACTAATGATTATTTCTTTTCTAGCCTTGCATTCATCTTGGGTGGCCATCACCACCATCATCATCATCACGACCACCATGACCACCACGATGTTGAAGAGGACCACGGTCATCATAAGCATCAACACAAGGTATGTGTACTACATAAACAACAGCACCCACATAATCGATAGAATAACGTGAAGATAAGATGATGCCAACGTTACTTATTCTTTCTCAATGCATGATGTATCACATATGAAAAAGGATACAAACATCAATTTGCGTGCGGCAACGCTTCATGTTCTAGGTGATCTCTTGGCTGCCGTGGGTTCGTTGCACATATCTTTATATATCCGCAAGCCACATATATTAATAATTTGTAAACAGTACGACATATCATCTAATCTGTGTACCACCTCCTTGTTATTCTGTAGGCGTGTTGATCTCATCCATCGTTCTTCTGTTCAAGCCAGAGTATACCATTGTGGATCCCATCTGCACGTTTGTCTTTGCCATCCTCGTCTTGTTCACGACCTATCACTTGATCCAGGATTCAGTTGGTGTGTTGATGGAAGGCACACCAAGCCATATCCACCCTGAAACCATTTCCAAGTCGTTAATGTCAACTCCAGGCGTCATTGCTGTACACGACCTCCACGTATGGACATTGTCACCGGGCAAGATCGCGTTGACGGCACACATTGTGATTTCGCAAAAAATGGAGTTCGATTATGACGACATACTTGCCAAAAGCCAGCGCATCATTTGCGACGAGTTTAGCGTGCACCATTCGACGCTACAGATTGAATCAGAACAAGCTCGTTTTACGAGCCATTGTCGACCTGAACTTTGCGCTTCCCGAGGATAAAACAGCATTGAAGAAAAGAAGAGAATATGGTGGCTTTTGGATGTACGGCATATTAAGCGTTTGTGCCGACAGCAGAGCTTGACAACAACAAAAAAAAAAGAACATGATGATGATGTATACTTTTGCCTTTTTCTTAGATGTTATTATTATACACTATGTAGGGTAGTGCCTTTCTAATGTTTTCCCATCCTCTTCCAATAGTCCCCCACCACCAGCAAACCAGCAACCAAAATCACCCAGCTAGCAAGCTATCATACATCATATAACCTTCTTCATTACTACAAGAAAAATAACCCCAAGCACATATTTACATCCTGTTCTATATATAGCCGCTACATTGTACACTACTATCCGCAATGACTAAAAAAGAAAATCTTCGCTTTTAAGTTTCTAAATTCTGTAACATAGAGTGTGTGTGTGTGAGCCAGTAGGTTGTTTACTCATTAGGCTAAACGCAGCGATTTGAATTCTCTGCGCACGGGCATGGAGTGAGACCAAATTTGGAACGTCATAGTAAAAGAAACGAGCGGAAGGTGGGGGTTTGGCGAAAGGGGACTGCAGAGAGTGATTGAAATGAACTCAGCATTACGTACGGATACGCCAATTGGTTTTAAAAGACGTCGATCCTGAATTCCATTCCGAGGAAGTGTGGAGCGGCACAAAGTATCCGTGCACCAATGAGACAAACTCCTTCGAGACGGGAAGCCATGAACCTTTTTGTGTGCGGGAAACTTAGATAGCATGTGAACCAGGCTTCCCCAATTTATATAAAGTTCTCCACAATTTTACGCCTTTTCCTTCCTCCAATTCTCCTTTTTCGCTCGTCGCAACAACCTTCCTTGTTACCAACTTTCTATTCCCTTCTTTCACAACACAATCACAACCTTTCTTAGCAAACTACATATGCCTCACAAACTCGTTGGCGCCATCGATCAGGGCACGACCTCTACGCGATTTGTCGTTTTTGACGAATACGGATCTATAGTAACGCTCCATCAAATCCAGTCAGTGCAGCACTATCCGCACCCAGGGTAAATAATCCCCATCTCATTCTCTTCCTTATCAACCCAGTCAACACAACACTTTGATAATATTAACACCACCAATGTACGTGTATCATAGATGGGTAGAACAAGATCCTTTTGAGCTCTTGGACTCTGCCAAGGCATGCATGGAACATGCCGTACGCAAGCTCAACGCTCTTGGCTACTCGGCATCCGACATCCAATCGATCGGTATCACCAATCAGCGCGAAACAGTCCTTGTCTGGGACAAGCTCACAGGTCAACCCATTTACCCGGCTATTATCTGGAGCGACGGCCGCACAGCAGATACAGTACAAAAGCTTGCCTCGTCAAGTGACAAGGGCAAGCTTGCATTGCAACACATTTGTGGTTTACCCCTGACAACGTACTTTTCAGCTGTCAAATTACGGTGGCTGCTAGATAACATTCCTGAGGTGGCAGAAGCCAAAGAACAGGGTCGTCTGCAGTTTGGCACCCTGGATACCTGGCTCATCTATGTAAGTTTCAAACATCTTCCCCCATATTATTATACAAGAAATAACTTTTACCCGAGAATTTTTTATCCTCCACAAGTTTTGCTGATGACGAATAATCTCTTTTATTTCCGTATTTAAAGAATCTGACTGGCGGAGTCGATGCAGGCGTCGTAGTTACAGATGTGACCAATGCGAGCCGTACCATGCTAATGGATATCCACACTCTGCAATGGAGCGAAGAAGCACTGCAGTAAGTTATGCACTTTGGTTGCATTAAATACAATGTTAAAATCGAACCTCACGTGCTGATTTTCCCATGTCACTCTTATTTAGATTTTTTGGTGTCGAGAACTTGCACCTGCCCAAACTCGTATCTTCATCTGAAATCTATGGGAACATTGCCAGCGGCGCACTGGAAGGTATTCCTATCGCCGGCTGTCTTGGCGACCAGCAAGCAGCCCTTGTAGGCCAGAAATGCTTCAAGCGCGGCGATGCCAAAAACACATACGGCACCGGCTGCTTCATGCTCTTCAACACCGGCAACAAGCCCGTCATATCACAGCATGGTCTGCTCTCGACTGTTGCATACCAATTTGGCCAAAACTCGACTCCATCCTACGCCCTTGAAGGATCTGTCGCAGTGGCAGGCTCCTCCATCAGCTGGCTGCGCGATAATCTCAAACTGATCAACTCTGTCGACCAACTGAACGAACTTGCCGCTGAAGTACAAGACACTGCCGGTGTGTATTTCGTCACTGCATTCGCCGGTCTGTTTGCACCTTACTGGCGTGACGATGCACGCGGCACCATCTGTGGTTTGACCCAGTTTACAACACTGCATCATATTGCTCGTGCTACATTGGAGGCCGTGTGCTACCAGTCGCGTGCTATTCTGGATGCCATGAACAAGGAGAGCAACACGCCCCTGCGATCGCTCAAGGTCGACGGCGGTATCTCCAACTCGGACCTCTGCATGCAGATCCAATCTGATATCCTCGGCATCAACGTCGATCGTCCCAGTATGCGCGAGTCCACTGCTCTGGGCTCGGCCATCGCTGCTGGTTTGGCCGTTGGCGTATGGGGGTCTATCGAGGAGTTGGAACACGTCAACAACAAGGACCGAACTACTTTCGAACCACAGATCGATAGTGAGAAACGTGGCAAAATGTACGATGGCTGGCAAGAAGCTGTCAAGCGCTCGTTTGGCTGGACTTCTGCTGTCTAAATTATTTCATATCAAACGACAACCTCCTCATATATCCCTCGCTCGCCTTCTCTACCTTTCATAAACATCATCTACCACTAGTATATCCCACCCGTGCTCCCACGGCACGCGTTTTTAACACAGCACCCCTTGCACTAACCATCTTGTATCATACAACTCTCTCCATCCTTGCTTTCTGCCTGTACATGATTTCTTTCTCTATTTTAACTACTATACATCGTTAATAATATATACTTTTTGCTATTCCACTTCGTTTGTCGTTATCTTTTGATTGTTTTTTTATTGGTAGTACTCGTTTCTTTTTACATATCATATTTGTCCCACATAAAAACGTTAATCTATTTCTTGTCCTTGTCGCCATCATTGACGTCACGGAACTCGCCTTCTGAGGTTTTGTTACCGCTGTCAGCACCACCAGCATTACCGCCAGCATCATCGCCGCCACCGGCTTGGGCAGCCCGTTGCTTGTAAACCATTTCGAATAGCTTCAAGCTGCTCTGCTGCAACTCATCGATCTTGGCCTTCAACTCAGTAGATTGTACAGCAGCATCACCGGACTGTGCCTTGGCTGCTTCTTCACGCAAAGCTTGCAATTGTGTTCTAAGCTTCTCGGCCTCGGCACTGTCCAATTGGTCCTTGAAATCGTTCAAGGCCTTTTCGGTATCGGAAACCACAGAGTCGGCACGGTTGGCCATTTCAATAGAGTCACGGCGTTGACGATCTTGCTCGGCGTTCATCTCGGCTTGCTTGACCATGGATTCAATTTCATCTTCGGACAGACCCGAGGACGCAGCAATGGTCACTGATAATAATCATGATACATAGTTTACGTTTAAGTGTTTCCGTTTAAAGAAATGGTTTTGAAAGGGAGAATATGTGGTAGAGGTCAACTTACTGGATTGATCCTTGCCGGTGGCCTTATCCTTGGCACTAACGTTGACGATACCATCAGCATCAATATCGAATTCGACGGAGATTTGAGGGACACCACGAGGTGCAGGTGGAATGCCCGTCTAAGACATAGAAAACAAAGGTCAAACATCTTTAGTTTCCGCGAACCGCTTCTCTCTCTTTATACAGAAATCATCATTTACCAGTTGGAAGTTGCCGAGCATCTTGTTGTCACGGACAAGCTCGCGTTCACCTTGGTAAACCTTGATATCGACAGCGTTTTGACCGTCAGCGGCAGTGGAGAAGACTTGGGCCTTCTTGGTAGGAATAGTCGTGTTACGGTTAATCAAACGCGTGAAAACGCCACCCAAAGTCTCGATACCAAGTGACAAGGGTGTCACATCCAAAAGCAACAAATCGGTGACACTGCCTGCCAACACACCGCCTTGAATAGCTGCACCCATGGCAACAGCTATAAAGAGCACAAAGGTAAGGAGGTGGGGAGATTAGTAACAATAGTAATTGACTTGATTAAACAGGAAATTGAGATTACCTTCGTCAGGGTTGACACTCTTGGTAGCATCACGGCCAAAGAGAGACCTTACGGATTCTTGTACCTTGGGCATACGCGACATACCACCCACGAGAATGACCTCACCGATATCGCTTGATGCAACACCTGCGTCGCGCAAGGCCTTCTTGCATGGTTCGACCGTACGGTCTACCAGAGGCTTGACCATGGATTCAAACTTGGAGCGTGTCAGCTTGTAGTTGATGTGTTTGGGACCCGTGGCATCAGCTGTAATGAAGGGCAAATTGATTTCGGTCTGGACAGTGGAGGACAGTTCAATCTTGGCCTTTTCTGCAGCCTCACGGATACGCTGGACGGCCATACGGTCACTGCCCAGGTCGATGTTCGACTAAATGCAATCAATCATTTGTATCAGCATCAAAAAACAAGAAGAAGGAAAAAGGTTCAAAAAGCAAACAAAAAAAATAAAATAAACGGAATTGACGGGTTTTACCTCCTTCTTGAACTCATCGATCATCCATCGCACCAACAAGATATCGAAATCTTCACCACCAAGATGTGTATCACCGTTGGTACTTTTGACCTCAAACACACCGGACTGGATCTCCAAGATGGAAATATCAAAAGTACCACCACCCAAATCAAACACGGCCACGGCCTTGTCGCCGACCTTGTCGCGATCCAAGCCATATGCCAATGCAGCAGCTGTGGGCTCGTTGATGACACGCAATACATTCAGCCCGGCAATGGTACCGGCATCCTTGGTTGCTTGACGCTGGGAATCGTTGAAATAGGCCGGCACAGTGACGACGCCGTTCTGGACTTTCTTGCCAAGGTAGTTTTCGGCTGTTTCTTTCATCTTGCCCACCACGAAGCCACCAATCTGGGCAGGACTGTATTTCTGGCCACGGGCTTCTACCCAGGCATCGCCGTTCGTGTGTGCCACGATCTTGTATGGGACGGCCTGGATGTCGCGCTGCACTTCGTCATCAGTGAATCGTCGGCCAATCAATCGCTTGGTGGCAAACAATGTGTTTTCTGGGTTGACTACGGCCTACACAGATAACGATTATTTTATGCCACAAATTGTAAGTCCGGCTGCTTTACTGGGTGTGTTTTGCGTGTATGCGTTGCATGTGGGGAAAAGCGCGTATGTGTCATGTATGGTTCGTTGTGCTGTGGAATCTTGGTGCCACAGAGAAGAATAAGGACTCTTTTCTTACCTGTCGTTTTGCTGGTAAGCCGACTAGACGTTCACCGTCTTTTGTAAAGGCCACAACGGATGGAGTAGTACGTCCGCCCTCTGAATTCTCAATCACGCGAGGGGTTTTGCCCTCCATGACAGAGACACAGCTGTTGGTCGTACCAAGGTCGATGCCAATTACCTGGCCTTGCACTTTTTGACTGTGGCATCATTATTGTCACGAGATGACAAGTGAATACAGAGTATCTTCATGAAGCGAAAGCGAAATAGAGTCTTTGTGTTTACCTTGCTGCCCGCAGAGGGAACCCTGTGCACTAATGGTTGGAGGGAAAGCACTCAGTTGGCAACTGCGTATAATGTTATATACGAAACTACTATCGAGACATACCTTGTTCCAGTGGGACACTCCCTTGATACCTAAATTACGGCTGGCGACGCTGTACATTTTTTTCTTCTTATTCTTTTGTGCTGGGTGAGGAGGTACGCTGTGTGGCTAAGGGTGCAACAATAAGAAAGAAAAAGAGAGAGAGAGAGAGAGAGAAAAAAAAATAAACGACGCGCGGGGCATTTTTTTTTTTTTTTGCTTGTGCCAAATGCATGAAAAAGTCACACAGGCTATACCCGTCTTGGTAAAACAATTCTATAGCGTGTGTTTGTGTGTGTATCTAAAACTGTGAGCTCATCGCTGCTCTCCCTTTTAAAGCACTCGTCGCCTTTTTCCATTACTCTTCTCTTCCCACAACAATCCAAAGACCATGGAGCTCAAAGGTTCTTGCCACTGTGAAAAAGTCAAATTTTCTGTCACTTCGCATACTCCTTGCCCAGTAAGTCTTCTTTCTCCGCTTCATTTTACTAGTTATCTTCGTTTTCTAATTGCGCCAAACTAGTTTATGCGCTGCTACTGGTAAAAAGTGTCCCCCAGATGGATTGACGAGGGAGAACCTGTAGTATTTACAAATATGACATCTATTAGCTCGATTTGTCGCAAATGTCAAGGCGGCGGTGGTTTTGCCATCAACATTATGGGCTTGGTAGGTTTTGTACTTGTGGTATGACCACACACACACACACACATCTATGAGTTTGAACAGAGACGACTGACTGTGTACTGCGGTGCCGTCATTAGCACAAAACCCTCAAGGTGGAGCAGGGATCGGAATATCTCAAGTAAGGCATATGGATAAACCATTACTCCCCCTCCTCCCTGTTATATATAACAGTGCCATTATACTGCGACCGTACTCACCCATAAGGCATCACGTACAGAGGATATCGTGCTTTGCGTGACAAGAAGAGTGGAGAGCTTTGGTAAAGTCTTTTCTCGTGCTACAAAAAAGAGAACCATAAGAAAACTAAAAGAGACGAACGTTGTTGTTTATTGTGTAGTGGCAATATACGATACTTTTGCAGTGAATGTGGCAAGTCTATATATCTACCGAATGACTCTCACCAAGCTTCCTTTTGTTTATGTACACAGGATTGATTGATCAATATCTTAGGTTGCCACCTTTACGCGTACTGTGAGGAATATGCGGACCTTGTTTACCCGATGGCCTGTGCCATCGATACACCATTGCCAGCCGTGGACTACGACGACATCTATCACATCATGTTGAACAAGGATTCCAAGGCAAACTGGGCTATTGCTCCTGAACCCAATCCAAAGAAGCATGCGTATAGCGAGTATCCCGATATTTCATTGGAGGAATGGCACAAACACAACAACCGTCTTGCTTAATTGGAAAACAATTGTTGAATAAAAAGAATTACTCTTATGGTAAACTCTGTTGTAGGGAAGAACTTCCTGAAGAAAGGAAAATGCAGGTTCTGAGGATGATATGAAAAGTGCTCTGTGTGTGAAAACAAGAGGATGAGTGGTTCATGTTGGCTTGTAGTGTGAGTGTCTGGTTGCTTATAGGAGAATGGAAAAGTGTGATGGATATGAGTAATGATGCTTGTTTGTGTACAAATGTGAGGTGTTTGCTTTTGCTTTGTGTGCGTGTATTGATTTGTGATGATGTAAAGAAAGTGTTTGTAATGTGCATGCGATGTGTTGTATGTGTGAGGAGAATGAGTTATGCTGTAAGTGTTGTGTGCGTATGTCTTGCACGCAACATGGATTAAATTACAAGGCACCCATGCTCGTTACGTCCTTCATTGATTCGCGCTCGTGTTCATCCAGCAGGTATCCTTTCTCGCCATTCCATGACAAGTATCCACCTTGCGCGCGCTCATCCCTGACCTCGCCGAGAACCAAAAGCTGGTACTGTTTGTTTTTAGCAATGGCCTTTGCATCGACGCGAAACGGCCGGAGAAGATTTGCTGGAAGATGCGTCCGAGGCTTCCAATTGGTCAATAGACGAGATGCAAATGACGGTGACTTTGTTGATGAAGAAGAAGAAGAAGAGGAAGGTGCAGGCTTATCCTCTATGGATATATCAGAATCATCCGAATCGCCATTTTGAGAGGATGAAAAGGCAGATTCATCAAAATCGTCTTCTGGCTCTGTTCTTGATCGATACGACCGTAACATGCGACGGCCCGGGTCAAACATGATCAAGTTGCGCTTGCCATCCTTTAGTAACTCTATGCCAATAACAGTACGACTGTGTCCAGAGTGTTGCAAATAGAGCGGCGGTCGATCGGTGATGTGTACGATTTTGCGTTTCCTGCTATCCTGGTTGTTTCTGTCATTGTTTTCGTTTTCGTCCTGTTGCTGTGTAGGTGCTGCGCTTTCAAAATAGGACTGAATCCAGTCGAACATGGCGTCATGTGTATTGTTGGGGCCAGAGGGTCGGTGGAAGTCGAGAATAGTGCAGCGTATGCCGAGATAGACGAGCATACAGTAAACCTCGGTTGTACCAATCCATTTACGCGTCTTGTACACTCGATTGCTCAACTGTTTTGCGCCCTGAGTATCAAATCCTTTTGGAAGCAAAACACTATCAGTGTTTATTCAACGACTCAAAAAAAAAAGATGATATAAACCTTGGTTCCATGCTTTTTCCAGCAAAAGTTGCAGTCCAGAAATATCAGCGACTTGGCGTAAGATGTAGTCACCAGCCTCCTGCTGGCGTTGCAGAAACGTCATCAGCATTTGGCAATTCCGGTAGCCACAGCCCCATCCCAGATCCATAAAGCCAGTGGCAATATGGTCAGTGTATGGGCTGCAGAGATATGCAGCCACCGTGTTGCCTTTCCGATTCATACTCGTGAACTGAGGCTCCAATCGCGGTATGACACCTGGCGTGTTTCGTTCCATATAAACCGCTACTGTCAGTCCAACATCACTTCATACACTGTGCAAAGCATAGCGCATCCACAATACCTGGTGTTCGGCTTTCTTCTTTAAGTGCAGACAGAATTTGCCATAACTCGTCGTCAGCATTAACATGAGCACGTGCATAATCTCTTCTTGGCGCTGTGTCCGTTGTTGTTGGTGTTGTTGAAGTAGTAGTAGAGCCATCCTCCTTCCCACTTTCTTCTTCTTCTTCTTCTTTTAATCGCTTTACACCTTTTTGCTGATATAGATCAGACTCGTATCCATCTTTTCGCTGCGAATTCGAAATAGTGTATGCGTATACATGTATATAGACAATATAGGAATAGGTTTTTTTTACCGTTCGTTACCTTCTTGGCACTGCAAAGGCTGTTGCTGGCCTACCTTTAATGCTGATATTCCTTGCAAGGGTTTACTGTTCTCTACTGTGGTTGCTGTCGTCGATGTCGTTGCCGTCGCCGTCGTTCGACGATCAGGATGACGAGCTTCCATGTGGTAAAGCTGCATTTCCTTAGGAACTAAGAAGTTAAAAAAAAAAGAGTTGTGTGTTAAAGGAAAAAAGGGGGTGAAAGAGAAGGTGTGGTAACCCAACGTCAGGCGTTCTTTTTTTAAATACGCAAAAAAAAAGGGTTTGACAGCAACAAAAAAAAATAGTAATAATAATATACACTGCTGGTTGCAACTCGGTACAGAACATGTCATTATCGTCGATTCGCCCAAGTGATCGGCCATTGGGGGTTTTTTCTTTTCGTCTTGTGAGCAAAAAGTTCAAAAAAGGTCGGAGACAGAGAGAGGGAGAGCAGGAGAAAATAGCCAAAAGAACAAAGGTATGATGGTGGGGCCTGATGACAGGAAAATATAAAGAGCGTGTATGTGTCTACTTATTTTCTTTGTCGTTATCGTCTGTCGTCGCAATAGTGTGTTGCAACATGTAATTAAGCATACACTACTGAGTTTTGATTTTTGGTTGCACCAACGTTTTTCTTTCTACACACAACCCTCCCCCTTGCAATTTTCCCTTTCTTTTTTTTTTCGATATAGCGTTTTCGTTTAGGGCTCATCGATAGTGTAGCGCTATATCAATATGAAGGTATATACAACACACGCGATGGAGCTTATTCTTATTCTTTGCACGCACTGGATCGTGTGCATTTGAGTGTCTACTTGCAATATATGACCGGGCATCACTGGCCTTTGTTGTTCCGGGGTTTGGATTCGGATGGAGAAAAGGGAAACAATGATCATTTACCCCACTACAATATGCATACTACAACACTCGGTCCGATGCGTCTGCTTCTAAATGCTGGGAATAACAGCTGTAGGAGGAGGATGCGTGTTTTATAAGAGATTATATAAAGGGCTACATGGTTGCAAAAAAGCTAATATAAATGGAAGAAATATTTAGAGAAGGATAGATTATCTACTATTTACTAATTAGAACCTTGGTTTGTATGGAATCTGTTCGCAAACGGGGAGCGCAGGGGGGGGGGAAGGGCATTTTTTGGTATAAATATGTATAAGGAGACTGTTTCAACAACATCGTCATCCATCGTAATAAACTGCTACTACTACCAAGGCTTCGTTTTTAACAAGCACAGAAGCTGCTTTCCTGCTTATCAGGAGCAGCCGTTTCGGTAAGATCCACCTTGGTCACTAAATAAATACACATATAATCATAAATAATCATGAGATTATGACCAGCCTTGTCGCAGCAGTGCTTAAATGGTGCTTACATTGTTCTTTGCTTTCTTCTGCCATCCCATTATCCATGCCTGGCAGTGCATGACCGATCTTTCGGAACAGTGATTTGACCTAGTAAGTAGCAACATGCTCGCGTGGGTATCCACCCCTGTTTCCTAGTTCTCCCTTTCACTCTATGTAGTGCATTCATATTCATACTTACGTTATATCCCACTTTGGCACTCGTTTCAATGAACATGATATTATACTCTCGTGCCTTTTTCTCCCCTTCTTCGACGCTAACACGTCTATACAATGGTACAAAGACAACGACAACAGCTTAAAAATTTCTGTTCAAGCGCTTCTACTTTAAACCTGCAGAGACACATACCGTTTATCATTTAAATCCGTCTTGTTGCCAACCAACACAATGATCACATCAGTTCCTCGTTCCGCTCGTACATCATCGATCCATTTCGTAGTATGCGCAAACGAGTTTCGATCTGGAAAAGACAGACCGAGAGAACGGGTCAAGTCCACAATTGTATATGAAACACCGTAAAGAGATAAGTATCATACTTACTGGTGATATCGTAGACAACAACGCAGACCGAGGAATCACGGATATAACTTGGGATCAACGACCGGAATCGTTCCTAAAAGTATAATTTGTTATGCATCAGATATCTCTCTTCCTGTGCATCTTCAATGATTTTCCCTATCATCCTTCGCCTCGTTGTCTTTTTTTTTCCAACAGACATCTGGCTCATTACCTGACCAGCAGTATCCCACAGTTGCAAGCGAATGGTTCGATCATCCAGGTACATCGTTTTTGATAAAAAGTCGATACCAATGGTAGCCTTTTTTTCGGATTCACATATGTTACATATATTGAGATTGAGATGACTCCATATGTTTAGCATGTTATACTCTTCCATTCGCATGTTCAACGCAAAAGAGAACAACAAACAAACAATTAAGCAAGTCGAAGGCCACTTCTCTTACCTGATATGTGTTGTCAAAGGTATCATACATAAATCGTGTAATAAGCGACGTCTTGCCGACTAAAAATAGTGGGTTGAGTTTTCACTTGGCTTCACTGGAAGTAGTTTGGTGGAATGAAGGGAGAACATCTCACTACTTCCCAATTGAGGAAGAGGAGAAGGAGTAGTTCCATCTCTCAATCTCGAAATAAAGCATGTTTTGGAAAAACGACATTTACCGCTTTGCTCTCCGAGAAACACGAGCTTAAACTTCTTTAAAGGATTGCCAAAGTCGTTATTGGACATTGTTGATTGGAAAGGAAAGGAAAGGTTTTGAGAAGAGAAAGGAACGGGCGGGTTCTGTTGTGGCACGGTAAAAAAAAAAGTTAAATTATCAGGCACACTGTTTAGGAGCTAATTGACCTGTACTACCTTTCCCAAGATTTTTTTGTTGTTTTGCATTCCAGACACATAGGACATACACGTTCACATGCGCGCTTGTATACAGGCCACGTAGGGAGAACAACAGTAACGGTCAATTTTTGATTACAAGAGAAAAAGAACTTTTTTCCATGCATATATTTTTTTAAAAAATCTTTCTATGACACCATAAAATTACACTCTATAGATTAGGAGTAAAGTATTTATGCGTCCCAGGACGAGTTGGCGGCGGGGGTGGGGACAACAGCATCATCAGCCCAGTCGGTGGGGGCAGCGCTCCAGTCAGCGGTGGCAGCGGCGGCGATGCCAGCAACACCTTCGTTGGCAGTACCCTCAACGGCCCAGTCACCGGAAACTTCCTGAGCAGCGGCATCAAAGTCGCCTTCCAAAGCGGCAGCAGCGGCAGCGGCTTCCTGCTCCTTCTCGGCCTCCTCGGGGTCGCGGTAGAAGAACATATCAACCATGACGTCCCAGGCGGTCTCGTAGTCCAAAGTGCCACGGAGACGGAGGACGGCACGGGCCAACAACCAGTAGATCAAACCAAGAGCGTGCTTACCCTTGTTGTTGGTGGGGACAGCAACGTCAACGAACTGCAACTGCGAGTCGGAGTCGGCAAGCGAGATGACGGGAATGTTGACGTACGAGGCTTCCTTGATGGCCTGGAAATCGGTGCGGGGATCAGTGGTGATGATCAAACGGGGCTCACGGAAGGAGCGGGTGTTGTAGTTAGTGAAGGTACCGGGGGTGAAACGACCGACGATAGCTTCAGCACCAATGTACTTGGCGAACTTCAAGGCAGCACGGTGACCGTAGGGACTGCAGAGAAAAAAAAATTGTATGATATTGGAGACGTTTGTGAGTAAATGACATCGCGTCTTTTTTGCTTCTTTCTTAATTTCTCAATGCAGAAATTATTTAATTACCGAGCCGAGACGACGCAAATGTCGGCAGGGTTCTCAATGGTCGCAATGACACGGGCAGCCAAGATGAGCTTCTCCCAGGTCTTGCCGAGGTTGAGGATGTGGATACCTGAAAGGTCAATTACTCATTAGGGTCATGTTCGCAACCAGTTACACAACCACAGCTTCTTTTTTAGAATATATAAACATACCGTCAGCACGGCGCTTGTAGACGTAGGGGGTCATACGGGTGGTGGCGTTCTTGGTACCAATGTGGCACTGAGCGCTCAACAAGAGCTGAACATCCTCCTCGGTGGGGCTAAGAACTGTAAGTATAAAAAGAGGGTCGAATCAGTGTTCCTGTTGCCGTGGTCATAGTTTTCTTTGTTGCTATGCGACTGTTGCTATGAAGAAAAACTTACTGGTGGGAAGCTTAGACATCTTATATCAAAGTAGCCTAATTATTACATTCGACAAATGATGTCAGTCGATCCATTCCTTCATCCATCCATCCATCCTTCCATCCATCGATATATCGAGCCATCCATTCGTGTATGTATCTCATCCACTGCATCTCGTATCATATACGTATCATGCACCTATCCATACTAAAGTTTCTACCCACACTGCTTAATGACACTTACGACACTGACGGTGCACAGAAAAAAAGGAAGGATTTCAGTATGGCGGCAGTGGTCTTCTTTTTGCTACTCCACCTCAGATCGTCGCGCCGCTCGACCCAAAGAAAACATATTTAACTTCCGCTTTCCATTGAAAACCAAACGTACCGCTACTGCTGTCGTTTTAGCAAGTATCGCCTTCTCGTCTGTAATGGGTGGATGGATAGCAAAAGGGGATACATCTTTGAAAATATAATTGACACAACTCTATTGTTGATCTGTGTTACAAACAGTAACGTGATCACTAGCCGGGATCTCAAGTGCTGATATAGGCCCTGATCACATTTTAATCTACATAGCACTATTAGGTCAAAAGTCTATATCTAGGAAACTTTTGCTCCCTATCATATAGTGTGACCCATATGTTTTTTACTGACTAAGCGGGCACGTTAATATACAGCAGGTCCAGACTTTTTGATAACAGTGACTGGCGACATGTTTATTACCTTTACACGAACAGGCCGCTTGCAGGTGTATGGATGAATAACGTTTTCGCCGAGGATGTTCGAAAGAACGGTGCTTTTCTAGGCTAGCCATGCTTTGCGCTTCATCCATGCTATTAAAGATTTTTGTGCTATAATCGATCCATTTCAATGCGGCTGTCAGAGCGATCAACCGGCAATTCACATGCGACGATATCTGCTTGGTCTACTGAGTTGTTGGCCCCGTCTCGCATTAAACCCATTCGCACATTGAACAAGTGATGTGATGTTGAGCATCGGTTTGTGGCGCTATTATGTTATTGTAGGATGCAGTATCCTCGACTTCTGCTAGTACGTGCATATTCAGATCGCCATTGGCCTTCACCTCAAATTGGATTTTTCTATCTTCGTAACAGTAATAGACTCCATACTGTCGTAATTGACAGCTGCAACGTACGTAACTAACAATATATAATATGCCAAAGTTGCTTTCGAGTTCCCAGGCCAAATATGTAAATGCATCGGATTCACAGGGAAAAACGTGGCACCAGGTAGGAGGGTCTGCAAACAGACAGATCTTTTTTTGACCAATGTCCTCATTCTTGGTTTGGTAAGTTGAACGCAGTCGCATGGTCGGTTTTGGTCAATTCTCTAAGGGTTGTTCTTTAATATCATCAGCTTCCATAAACTCAGGTTCAGAAAAGGCGTCCTCATTGCTGAATATTCATCGTAGGATCCATCATCGTAATCTTCTTCTTGAGTCCTAAAAGTCTCGGATATACATAAGTACAGATATGATAGGCGAAATCTTTAAAAACACCTGTTACTTATGACACAATATGCGTGCACACCGAACAGCTTACAGATGGGTTAGCCAATATAATGCGTAACCTTATAGTATTTTTGCGGGCGTTAAGAAAGCATATCGTAAGTGCATCTTTACTGAAGAGCATAAAACGACTGTCGTCAACTTCATTGATGCTAGTCTCTCTGCTACTGGTGCTGTTGAAGCGTATGAGCATTTATTGAAGCGATTTCATGATCTTAAAGTATCACGCAGCACTGTTAATAACTTTATGAGACGTGAGTGCAGCCTTTCGTTGAAGAAGGCATATTTTCATTATGTCTAGAGAAGCAGTCAAGCAAAGCTTGAAGAGAAGTATGATTGGGTTTGTAAATGGGAAAATACCGATATGAACTTTTTGACAAATTGCGTATTTCTTGACGAATCTGCTTTTGATATCAATTTGAGCGCTCCAGGGGCTTGGTCCAAAAAAGGTATGCGTGCCTTTATTACTACATGGCTGTGGAGCATTGTTGGCCAAATTCCTTTGTAAATTGCCGTGGCTAGTGGGAGAGATGTTTCAGTGACGTTCTCCTTGACCTTGGAAAAATGTTCACAGTGGGAAGCCATGTGCTTGGTTTTACCATACACTTCGACAGTATTGGTGATGATGACTTGTCCATTTCGAGTGTTCAGAAGAATGGAACCAGCAAACAACTTGGCAGTGGCATACTTGACTTGAGAGAAGAACAGCCAATCCTTGTTGATCATATCGGCTATGTTGTTGTTCAGTTCCACATATTCCCTTTGTTGAAGCAGATTGGTATAGGATGATGACACAATAATCGCTCCAATCCAGGAGCCGCAACAGTGGTGCATTTGGTACAAAGGCTGTCATTGTCTATGTCATAAAAAGGGCGCTTAACAGGCAAGATGGGTCGGATATAGAGGTGGTCCAGGAGTTTGGCAATAATGTGCTTATTAGTCAGGGCTGTTTCCTCGTTTCCATTAGCATCTACTAAGGCAAAAGGCAAGGGTGTCTTCTTTCTTTCATCCAACAATGCGCTATCTTGAGAGCATCCCCAGCAGTGGCTGTATCTGTAAAATAGCGAGATTTTTGACTACAGCCGTATCCAGTAAATAGAAGTGTAAATTAGTTGATCTCCTTTTGCAACACCGTTGACGGCAAATATACAGTCAGTTTGCCGGCGTGCTAAAAACTTTTCTTCTTCCTCCCTTTCTCTGCTATTTTTCTTCCATGAGTCCCAACAACAGTAACAGCAACAGCAACGATACGGAACTAATCAACAGCGGCCGAGGAAAGGGTTTCCATACAGCAGAAGATGAACAGCTATGTAATGCATGGTTGAATACGAGCATGTGTCCTGTCACATGCGTCGAATTGAAAGGAGAGGCATTTTGGATTGCTATCCACAAAAGTTTCTTGGAGCGCATGAAGGAGAGCGCAAAACTTGTTCTGGAAAGCACTGGAATTGAAGTTCACATCGCTGAACGTACTGTAAAGTCGGTCAAGGATCGTTGGACTTATATCCACCCTAGAGTTTCCAAGTACATTGGTTGCGTTGCTGAAGTGGAGAGTGGTTATAGAAGTGGCACAAATATAACTGACGAGGTGATTATCATAGTGTATACGCTGATATAGTTTTTATAGTAAACATGATCATATCATCAAGGTTATTAACATTAATGCAAATAACCCCTTATGAAGGTGGAAGCTGCCAAAGCACTGTATGAGAGATATTACAAGCAAGCTGGAATCTTAACCATTGCTATGCTCTCCTCAAGAATGAGCCAGAGTGGATGGATCTTGAGAAGAAGAAGAAGGATGAGGAAGGGTCGACGGCCAGAGTCAACAACGCAAAGAAGGGGGTTGCGAACCAAGGCTCGAGTGAGCGACCCATCGGGCGCAAACAAGCAAAAGCGCAACGTGGCGAGAAGCGTCAAGTCGAGGAAGATGAGTCCGAGTTGGTCGCCATTGAAAGCGAGCAACTCGAGTGGACGCGGAAACGCGTTTCTTTGATGCAACGCCAATCAGACATCATTATGAACACGAACATAAGTGATATGGACGAGGACTCTGCGGAATACTTCCGTATCTTGAAGAAAAGAGTCCTCAAGGCTTTGAAGGAGGAAGAAAAAGCTGCTGAACAAGGCAGTGTGGCTGGACTGGACGCCGCAGCTGTCGTAGAAGAAGAGAGTGTAGAAGATGAAGAAGATGAAGAAGAAGGAGAAGAAGAGGAAGAAAGTAGAGAAGATGAGAATGACGAACATGTAAGCGATGAAAATTAAAAGATCAATGTTTATTCTGAGCTCTCTCCATGACAGCTCCATAGATGATCGATCAAATCTTTTTTCAACTGTGCGTGAACTTGACTATCATTAATGTCTACACGTCGTTGGATGAACTCTTCTAACGTTTGTTGATCGCGATTGATCTGCGGTGTAATTGAGTCGTGGTATTCGAATCGGCTATTATCCGTATCAATCTGCAATGGTAGCTTGTGCCTAGCACGCTCATCCTCCACGATCATATTATGCAGGATAATACACGAAGTCATGACATTATGAATATCTTCACGTTTCCTTAATCTTACAGGTCGTTGGATTATACCGAAGCGTGACTGCAATGCGCCAAAAGCACGCTCGACATCCTTGCGATATGCTTCTTGCTTTCTTTTGAATAACTACATAGAAATTAGGTTTTAATAAGAACATAGTGTAATCATATTTCAGTACCTGTTCTTTGGGTGCTATAGGTTCGCCAGGAATCGATTGTATTAAAGTTGCCCATTTTGGATAAATTCCGTCAGCGAGATAGTATCCTTTGTTATACACGTGGTCACCAATAGTAAACTCGACGGGTGGTGTACGACCAGCGGCAAGATCAGCAAACAAATGTGAACGATGTAGCACATTGATGTCGTTGAGGGAACCAGGGAGCCCAAAGAATGCGAGCCAGATCCATAAGACACAGGATGCCACTGCCTCAAGAATAATTGTGGCCTTTTTTTCTTTTCCTTGGTACTGGCCCCTCCAAGCAGTAGGACAATTCTTCCATTCGACATGCATGCAATCAAGAGACCCAAGCATGCCCGGAAAGTCGCGCTTTTCAGCAAAAGCCAACAGCCTCTTGGTATCTTCTGCACTGGGCGCACGAAGATATTCGTCACCAAAAGACTTGATTACTGCCGAGCAAAAACGCTTTAAACACTCTAAAGCAGTGCTTTCACCCATCCAAAGATATTCGTCGACTACCTTGGCACTGCCTCCGTAAGCAAGTTGTCTCATCGCAGCAGATACTTTTTGCAACGTCGAATGGCCCGGTTTTAACGCAGCATCATACTTTTGTTCGAAGTAATTGTCATGCTGTTTTACGCCTTCTACTATACGTAGAAAAAGATCACGTTCCATACGGTAGACGCGCCAAAAGTCTTTATCGTCATATACGGAATCTTCAGCAAAGTAGTCCCTGTATAGACGATCTGCGCCAGCTACACGGTCGCGTTCCTTTGTTTTGCGCCCAGGAACAGACCCGTTTTTGCGGGTTGGTGTTTCTCTATGCTTTCTGGCAAGCATTTGAAAAAGGCGTTTTCGTCTGCGGGTTCCAATAGTAGCACTCTCTTCTTCCTCTTCCAGGAGAAGATCAAAAAGTTCGGATGCTGTAGACATAAAAGATAGGAACAGAAGAAAGGCAGTAATATCGAAAATACCGATTTTAAAATAAAGAAACCATCAAAGAAGCCACACGGGGCGGAAAATTATTTTTTTTTCGGATCTTAAATTTGGGCTTGGGTAACATGAATGAGGTTGGTCAAAATAATTTTTCCCACAAATGTAGACAGTGTATTAGTGATGATTTCAAATGTTTCAAAACAGTCATAGAAAATAGATTTAATACTTACTCCAGAGTCCGTGGCTTCCGCGCTGAGTAAAAGCACTGTCCTCTTGGCCCCATGATACAATCGTAGTGGAATTTTCGACTAATTCCTATCATTTTCTAATGCTAAAATATTGTTTTCCGGTTCCTCCTGTTCTTCTTGATCTTCTTGAAGTTGCGCTTGTTGAGGGAGCTGTCCACCTGGTGGTAGGAATACCTCTGGTCGAAAGTCTGGATGTCCATCATTATTCATATAGGCTATGCCTATGCTTCTTATGTTCAATGCCGCATTTTTATCCCGGTCTACAATCTAGATGAGAAAACAAAACTCTTTTAGCATATGATAGGCAGAATCCTTCGTGGGTTTAAAGGGTTAAAACATACCACAGCCTCTGGATAAAGCTCTGGATGGTTATTACAAGCTTTAATCTTCCACATCACCCAATCTATTATGGTATTCCATGCCAATTTAGTACAGCAGAACACAACTACTGATTATATATCTTATTAGTAGAAATTTGCCTTTACCTGGCGGTGGTGGGCGTGTTTGTATACATTGCCATCCTGGTCTCGACAGTACTTTATTTTCCTTCCTCCTTTGGAATGAAGCCGCCTTGAGGTCCTTCGACCCGGTACGTTGCACGTTCTCTTGTTTTTCTGCATGGATACATTGGTAAAAATGATCCCGTCAGTCGTTGTAAGTGGGCTTCTTAAAGCGGGAATTATGTATAGCAATCAGATATTATATTATTACGTACCTGTGTCCGCAAACCTCCTCGTCATATGGAATACTTGTTAGCCGTTGCTGACACCCTGCGTGAACTTGAGAAGTGTTGTACTCGTCCGTCAGTATCAGCAGCATGTGTGAAGCCAATTTTTTAATAAGTCCCTAAAATATACATTACTCATAAGTGTATGGCAACCTCTTTGCGCATTCTCTCTTGTAAATATACTAATCAAATGGGGGATTGGGGCCCATCCCGGGAAATGCGGCATTCTGCTGGAGCCATAGAACACAATCGTTGGTTGTTGATTTGGGTGCCAACGCTCGCGTTCTCGCCTCAAGCGGGCAGCTCTTTTGCGAGATCGGTGCGACGATTTGTGTATCCATTTGATAGGCTCTCCCTATGTTTCCGTTTTTCAAAAATGATCATCAGCGTATTATCAGATATCACGCCAGAAAAATGGAAAAAGGGAATCGCTTACAGCTGGGTGAGGAGGAGTGACACCTAGCAGCTCATCTTTGACAAGATCTTGTTTTCTCTGCCGGCTTGAGAATAACAAGCTCCTGATTTCTCTGTGTTTGAACCCAGACGAGAAACGACGCATTCTATATTCTTGCCGTTATTATATGCCCTTGTCACCAACTCGCCTAGCATTGATTAGCCTTTCTTCTCCTTCCTTCTCCTTCCTGCTACTTACCGAAGTCGAATTCGATTCAGATTAGCGATATAGAAAAGAAAATCTTCCGAACGTGAGACATAGGGCGAGTTCTCTGCGATGGAGTCATAATCCTCTTGGATTTCGGCTTTCTGCCGATTTTTGTTTTCTAATTTATATTCCCAAAAGACACCCGTCTCCGCACTTTGCATTGAAAAAAGCTAAAGCCGCTTCTCTTGTTTTTGAAACAGCTACCAACAAAAAGAGGAACACCCAACAAGCAAGACCAACAAGTGAAAAGAGTTAGATTAGTCCTGTCACAAAAATCTATGAATTTGGATGAATAAAAGTCTTCTGTTATTATAGTACTGGGAGTGGGATAAAGACAAATAAGCACGTTTCAAACTTAGTGCCTGCATGTGCTTCATTGTCATTCATTTACTGAACGAGTATCTTCGATATGTCATTGTCTGCACTCAAAAAGCATATGACATAATTTGTCAAAGCTCAGCTTTATTGGATATCATGGTCTAATTTCATTGGCTCGCCCAGCCTCATACGTACTATTCCTGCCTAAATTTGCAGCTGGATTAGCGCAACCGCTGGGGATGCTCTCAACCACAGGTATGAAGAATAGCCTCATCATGACTTCGACTAGGCAGAGGAGTTGATGACATGCTTTTGTTGGACGAGGAAGCGATCAGACTGTCCAGGGTCAATGGTTGCAAGGGAGAAGATACGGTAAGCATGTCATTACTGTCACTTTCTACAAGATAAAAGTTTATGTCAGCAGTTGCCTCCTTGAGATCAATGTTTGCTTCATTTTCTGTATCTCGGACTTCCGCAGCATCGCTTGTGCCATTGCTTTCCTTGACGTCGCTTGTGTCTGTGGTTTCCTTGACATCGCTTGTGTCGGCTTCCTCCAGGGTGTCGCATGCATCCGTGGCTTCTTGTCTACAATTCAGTGAAAAAAAAGTGAGACCAAAAGGATAAAAAGAGAGAAAGACTGAGGAGAGGAGAGAGACGACTTCTTTCTTACTCGACATGTGCAACAATGTGAAGAGCAAGACTTTATTTGTCTTTGAATAGGTCATCACAGCTCTGAAGTTGGCAGTGGCTTCACCGGTGGCGTTGGATACTGCATGAGTGATGGTTTAATTGGTGGTGTAATTAACAGAAACGAGCAACTAGCGATTATAATTGGTGGCTGTTGCTAACTCACCCACAGAATCCAAATGCCACCGCGAAATGACCGGCGGAACTTTTAATGGCTTCATTGGTGCATGATGGATGTGGCGATCAGTGTTGGCAGCAAGCTGACATTGTTGACACGAGAGGCTAACCACCATTCTTGGATGTCGTCGTGCATCTCAGGCTACCACCATCGTTTCCGCATCAGATCGGACACCGTGGTTTTTCCCACATGCCCAAAAGATTCGTGAAACTGTTTAACCAAGTCGGCACGGCGAGCAAATAACACATTGCGTGCTTCTTAAACAGCATCACCAACCTGAACCTTGCGATATACCTGGTCGTTTCGCACTATGGACTTGACATGATGCTTGTCCAGCAATTCCTTGTACACTGGCGGTCTTTTGCATACAAGAAGTCTGGCTCCAAACTGCGCTCATTGGTGACATATGCAGATATTCGGGTCATACAGATCCATCTCGGCGATCTATCGAGTCAGGCGCGGCATCGGCTTGGTTTTGGACCGGAAATACTTCAGTGAGTGATTGTCCGAGTACACAGTACATTGTCATCCTTCAATAAAACAATGCCATGTTCGCAAGGCGTGAAAGATACCCAACATTTTTCTTTCTTGTGCGGGATATGACCGTTCTGCAGATGATGACTTCTTGGGTTCGAAATTTAAAGGAATGAGGAGACCATCGGATCCTTCTTGCAATAGCACGGCACCAACACCAAAATCAGATGCATCTGTCACGATCATATGCAGCTTGTCCGGATTCAGCGGCATAACGTTAGGCGCGTCCCACATTCTGGACTTGATTCTATCAAAAGCCTGCTGGCACTCGGGCGTCCACGCAATCTCCCTTTTCTTTGCTATTGTGTTGGGACATTCCAGTAACAATAACGAAGCTTCTTCTTTACACAAAACAATCTGTGTGTTGTTTAAGGCGGCCATGTTGACGACAAGGGAGCTTCAAACCATGGGCGTAATAATGTCGACGGAGATGTTGTCTTCTTGAGAAGTTATCATTGCTACACAGATGGCAGCATCTTTGTATGAGCACTTTTGTAAAAGTGGGCATTCAAAGAAGATTGAAAGAAGAGAAAAAGAATGCGAGGCCTTTACTGAACCCTTTTTTTGAGGAGGGAAATGCATCTGCTAATGGAATTGTTGGGCTCGGGGACACATTATACTCCACGCTTCCTCACTTTGTTGTATTTTGCGCAATGATCGTAACATCCGGGAAAACATAAATTTTGCTACCCACTTTGCTACCCATTGGTACAGGATTTGCGCTTTCACTTGCGTGAGCTCGTATTGCGGTCCATGCTAATTTGTATTTTTCTTGTGCCAAGGATCATATCTAAGCAAGCTACGAGTGACTTCATTTCTAAAATGTGCAATTGATATTGACATTACTTGTTGGAAGCACTGCTACTTAACACAATACAACATTGATTAACCAAGTAAAGCTATCATACTCCGTATGTATTGCTCATCTGATTTGGATGCTCGAAGAAAAATTACCATAAATAGCAGAACACCGGTTGTCCTTACGCGTCCTCGAGACATGATCGCTCACTGCGGAAGCAGTAAGATTAAGATTGCCAGTAAAAAATTATAATCCAACCCCCACTCACTAAGCCAGTAATACTCTAATGCTATTACCAAGAGCGATGGCCTGACGATCATGCTTTCAGCATCTTTTTCGGTTCTAACCTCTAAATCACCGTCTAAAACACGGTTTGAAAAACCCATTGACCTACCTTCTTGTCTTGTTGTAGAGGGCCCTCACTTCACACATTTCCATCCCTCCCCACCCCCACCCCCTTTTTTTTGCAATCACGAGGCTAGCAAACTTTCAACAACACAGAAACCCTGGAAGCTATAATTATCGCTAATGATGCAGCCATGATAACGGCTCGCCACTGATCAGCATTAGAAAAAAAGGAGTTTAAAATGTACTGTAAATTAAATTATAATTATGAATTTGATTTGGGATGCTTTGACTCTTCACACTATAAATATTGGTAAAATGTAGAAAGAACGGGAAAGAGAGATGTTATTATAACTAATATAATGAAGGATTGGGTTGTGGAATTGAGCAAAAGATGTACATTATGTATAGAAGGGTTGATGTTGATATAAAAAAAAAGAGACCAAGGGTGAGAAAAGATAGGGAAAGAAGGAGTGGATGTCAAGTGGATCGTGTTGTTGATGAGAAAGTGAGAAAGCGAGAGGTAAAGAAGAGTTTATAAGAGGCCGACATCTCTCAAGTTGTTCTGGATAATAATATCGTTTACAGCTGCCATGACAAATTTAATTTGTTTTGTATCCGTGGCGCATGTAAAATGGGTATAGATTTGTTTTGTGTCGGACTGGTTTAATGAGACAAACCGGTTAAGGATGTACTCGCTTGCATCGTCGTATGTATTAGATCCTACATTTACCAGTATTTGTGAGCTTGTTTTTTCCTGTTATTAATCTGTGTAATTTGTATCTTTTTCTAACCTTTGAAATCGGAAAAGCTTTCAACAAGCGGGTGTTTCGGTAGTTTTTCTTTGAAGATATCGATCTTATTCAAAAATAGAATGATGGACGTCTTTACGAACCACCGTGAATTACAGATCGAATCGAATAGTGTCAATGCTTCTTGCATACGGTTCTATTAGAATTCGCTCAGTCAGTATTACACTTACTTACATCAAGGCAGAAAATATTTTGCTTTATGTACATACCACTGTCTCATCTTCAATCAGAACTTGATCATATTCCGAGATGGCCACCAAGAAAATAATAGCGGTGACATTTTCGAAACAATGAATCCATTTTTTACGCTCTGATCGTTGACCACCGACATCAAACATTCGATACGTCAGATCACCAATGACAAATGTGGTCTCCGTAATGCCCGTCGTTTTTACACGTGAGCGCAAGACATCCTGGTCAGTAGGCACATAGTTCGGGTCGCCAATCCGGTCGATCGAATCAAAGTAGCTATAAAAATAGGGTTAGCAACAATTGGGAAACAAGACAGCAACTTGTTTTTCTAAAAATGAAAAATAAACTTAAACTCACTACTTCGCAGAGTCATTCAATTGATACTCTCGGCTTCGCTCAAAGACTCCCTGCAGATTACTATCCTTCCACAATGCACGCACGGCTTGTGTCACCTCAGGTGGCAACGAGTCGCGCTCGATCTGTGCGGGCATTTCCATGATGATCGCAGCATGATGCTGGTTGTCTCCGTCTGAAAACGAAACGCCCATGTCGTCCATCGCTTCCAGAATGACGCGCATGGACTGTACCGTATTTGAAAAAATAATTTCTTTGAAAGCCTCACGCTCGTCCAAAGAGTAGCCATCGTCGTGGATCAGCTTCATTTGTTTAAGGATCGTCGACTTGCCTGATTCACCAGCACCTAATAGTACAAGCAGTAATAGCTGTCAGTCGTTGTTGTTATATACGAGCACATGACATTGCATGTCGTCGCCATCCCAACATATAGCAGTATTACCTAGCAACAGCATCTTGACTTCATTGCGAAGATTTAATTTGTCGCGCTTGATTTGGTTTTCAATCTCTTCATTGCGAGCTTTGCCTTCTTGTGTTTCGGCCGACTGACAGCAACCCATGGTTTATTACTTAGTGTATATGCTCGTTGCAAATAGAAGGTAAAACGGTAAAGAAAGGTAAAAGGAGAGGAAAAAAAAGAAAGAATGCAAGAAAGAAAACGTCAAGGTAGAATAGTGTTCGTCTTTTTTTGGGATAGAGGAGTGATAGAGCAAAAGAAGGGGGGTGAGGGTAGGTTTAAGGGAGGTTTTTTTTTGTGTCGAACGCGAAGAGGAGTGAGGATACGATCAAGATTTACTTTTCTCGAGTCTCAAAAAAAAGCTAGAGAGAAGGAACGAATTTTCCCCCGAGACATATACAAAAAGCATGGTCCTTGCTAAAAGCGACCGTAATTTTGAGACCTCTTTTTGCCATTGTCGTCATATAATCATATTTGCATGTGCCCCTTTATGGCAAAAGAGAAAGAAAACAAAAGATTGGGGGCGGTGGTGGGCTCCTTGTTATAGCCGGTATTGGTTCTTTAGACGTGGTGTATTCTTGTTGTCTATAAACTGGTTAAACTAAAACTAATGGCCAGAGAAAAAGAATTGGAAAACGGCGAGTTGTATTGTCTAACAAAAGCCGTTCAACTGGATCAACCCCCTATTTTCTTATTAGATGTAGTAGCTTTGTCCAACAATGCTCTTGTCCTACTCGCAATTGTTTATTTGAGAAAGGGAGAGAAGACATAATAGTAGGTCTTCAAGATTTGTTACTGCTGCTTTGCGACTTTAAGGATACCTTGTGGTATATTATTTGACGTTTCGAAAAATTGAACAATACGCATGCTGAATATGTTTTAAAATCGTGACCCACACTATATGCATGTGATTATAGGGGCGCTACATGTCACATACAAGAAGGCGCACATACACACATTTTTATAACCCTTATTATCACCATTGAACGGTACCGAAGATCAATGGTAAGGGCTAGTGTTTTGAAGAAGGGGAAAAGTTAAGAAGGCTGACACTTGATACATACTGTTTAGTTCACCGATATACCACGAGCATCAGCATATAGTAGTAATATTGACGGTTTCGTGTTAAAAAAAACTCCTCGGGTAAAAGAATATTAGTTTGACGAGTCCAATGTCAATGCCCTGAAAATCAACGATAACAAAGTGATTAAGATTACGATTCGGAAAACTTGTCATAATGTAATACTATATAGTACGTACAGCCATGGTCATATCATACTACTATTACAGTAATGCTTGCGCGTCTACTCAATACATGCTGATGCAACATGTGTAAAATCGAAAGTCCTTTACCTTTTTTAATGTTAAACTTTCGGGGTGACTTCATGGGGTTGCCCTTATAAACTTCAGTATCATATATCCTTCTGTATCTCTAAAAAACAAATATCAATACGATTGTTACCTGATAAAATGCTGACCATGATGACAATAAGATACATCTCTATTCGTTTAGAAAGTCTATTATGAAGTATTTAATGCTTATCTTGGGCTGAGCATCGCTGAGCTTCTGAAGCTTTACACAATAATCGTTCTTACGTTGATAATCAGCATAACGTCGTTATACTCATATACGTTGGTACTGTTGTATTTGGACAGACACGTTTTCCCATTTCAACCTCTAAATTCATTAAAAAATCTAACGAGCAATAGATTTCAAGCTTACTTTAAGTTGTGTCATCAAAACGACGTTTTTTTCGCATTTGGGTCTTCCTTCTCTTGCTGTAATATGACATGTCTTTCATCCTGTTTTTGTGCCTGTGATGTGCGATTTGAGTAACAAAATTATCTGTGCGTGTGGTGACAAGGTTTTCTCCAGGGATTTTAACACGAGCTACTGCCCTGAATCTTGATTGCCTCAAAAGTCTTTGCTGATAAGGATGATAGCTAGCGGCAAAAGTAGAAGTACAAGCATCCAGCACTTTAGATTCACTTGCATCCCTTGCAGACAGTGCAGTTTTTTTTTGGCTTGAGAAGTAGAAGCAAAAAGAGCTTGGTACATGTCATCCGTTAACTTTAAAATAGCGGAAAATGATTGAAATAAAGAGTAAACTCGGGCATGAATATACCAAGCTATTTTTTTATTGTGAGTGATACTAGGCTGCTTTACTGGTCGTCTTCTGATACGAAGTATATATTTATACAGTTAACTTGCTAATCCAACAATGATCCACCGCTGTTTTGTTGCTGCCAATATGGGTTTGGTAGTGGCGGTTGTTGTTGATGCTGCTGCTGCTGATGATGATGATGTTGTTGTTGCCCTGTTGCGTAGTAAGGTTGCTGTCCGCCGGGTGGCTGCGGTTGAAAGGACTGTTGTAAGGGTGGTGGTTGCGGCTGACCACAAGGGCTCTGGTTCAGAGGAGCTGGAGGGGCTGTCGCAGTAGCGCTTCCTGAGGCTTGGTATGCATAGGGTTGCTGTGGTGCGCTCCTATAGTAGCTCTCATTAGGGTTAGGAGGTCTATAGGGTTGCTGCTGTTGCAGCTGCTCCGGCGTTGGATTTGGTGCAGCATACGGGTATTGTTGTTGTGGTTGAGAATATGACATGGGTGCCGATGGTACATGGTGGTGCTGTTGAGGTGGCTTTGGGGGTAACATTGGGGGCTGCTGTTGTTGATGGGATACATAAGGTGATGGGGTACTATATGGTTGCGGCTGCTGTTGATATGGTGTAGGCGGTGGTGGCATACTGGGCTGTTGCTGCTGCTGTTGTTGTTGTTGCAGAGGCATTCCTAGAGGGGGTTGTGGATACTGCTGCGATCCAGTAATCGAAGAAGGCTGTCCATAGGGCGAGTATGCGGTTGCAAACGTTGGTGGAGCATTAGAAGTTGTTGTTGACCCAGTTGAGCTGTTTAGTGACATAAATCGTGCTTGATTCGTCAAATTCGCCATACCGTCCGTGGAATCGACAGGCTGCATACTCGGCGCAGATGGATTGTAGCTCTCGATTTTTTGTTTCAACATTTCCTGCTCTCGCACACTTCGTTCAGTGTCTAGCTTTTCCGCGAGTTGCTTCCGCTCTTGGTCCCGTTCTTGCACAAACCGTTTCACATTTTGACAAAGTGAGTCAATTACGTCCGATGCATTTGAGTAAAACTGAATGCCTTTACTGTTATTGAAAGTGAGTTATACATGAATCTACTAACAATCTTCAGGCATTTCAACTAAAAAGAGATAAAGTTACTTACTTGAGATCCTCGCGGACCTCGAAATACTGCGTTCTGGCGTTGTTAAAACGGGTAATAACCGTCTGTCGTCGTTGATCAACTTGGCCATAGCGCTTTTGTAACTTTTCGGCATCTTTATCCTCCACCAGTGCTTTAAACGCGTCCGCGAGCTCGCGGATTGCTTGTTTCTGCTGTTGGATAGTTGCAGATATTCTTTGCTGATGTGGATTGTATTTCTCTAATTCTGCTGTAAATATTTGCTGCTCAACGTTCGACGTCTTTTTGTTCAGAATTAGAACATTTGAAATATCATCATCCATGGACTGTATCAAGGAAGAACATATACGTATTTAGCGTCTTATTTAGCACCTGTACACCCAATATTAGATCTTTAGTAATTTACCCTTTGTCGCAAATCCTGGAAAGTTTCCTTTCGTTCGCTTTCAATGTTGCGCAGTTTTTCGAGAGCGGATTCGACACTGTTCAGTTTCGACTTCATATTACTGTTGCTGTTACCACTACCATTGTCAGGGGTCATGTCCAAATCAAGCAAGCTCTGTGTGTCTGCATTCTGGGAACCCTGGTCCAGAACAGCAGACGCAGTTTCCGTAAATGCCCTTTCCAAATCTGAGCTCTTGCTCCCCTTCTTCAGGATATCGATGTCCTTGGAAACCTTGTCAAGACGTTGTACGATCTCACTGTCCGAAATGTTTGCTTGTTCAAGTGTCTGGCGATGATTCTTGATATCGCGTCGAAAATCCCCTGCAATTTGGGAAGAAGGCTGCTGTGTCCACAATTCACCATACTTAACCTACAATGAATATAAAGGAGGAGAAGAGAAGTGCAGAGGGGAGGTGGAAAGAAGGAGGGATTTGAGCATACGAAACAGAAGAATTACCCAAGATTATGTGATAAGGTTGTGTTACCCGCATCTTTTCGCATTCGTGCATCTCCTGGTCGAGACTAAGAGTTGCCTCATCCAGCTTTTGCGTCGCGTGTCGCTTAAATCCTTCCAACGTCTGGATTATCTCCCGAATAGACGTGCGATCTGCCGATTCTTCTATCGCAATATCCTCAGCCCATTGCCGAACCTCCTTGGACGGCGTCATCAACTCATCCAGCGACTGGTCTTCCTGTTTCCTGAACTTTTCCAGGGAGGCTGGAAGATTCATGTATTCCAATGACGTCTTGAGTTCCGCTTCAGCCAGTTCACATCGCTCGGATTCTGTACGCAACAACTTGGCCTTTTCTTCCGAGTACAAGGATGCGCTTTCGTGGACGCTCAGAGGGACTAAAGATGCAAAGATATCAGGCCCAATCACTTTACCAATATCGTTCTGGCCGTAAAGTTCCGACATTGGGATTGGCTTGACCGCTTTCAACCGATCGCTGGGAGTCAGGATGGATTCTTGGGGCACGTTGTCGTGATAGATCATGTCGTTATCACGCGTGGCTGACGTGCACTTTTCCTTGGACGTCGCTGCGAGCGATTTGGCGAGTTCCTGAAGGACTGAACCGCCGTCGGCAGAAATGGTGCCATTGGCATGGTTGCTGGATTGGATTTGATGGATGAGGTTTGTTGCTAGCTTGCCACTGGCTTCCTTAGCGGCAGATTCTGACACTTGTAACCGTGCAACCTGCTCACCAAACTGCTTTTCAGACTCGCAAAAAGCAGCCTTGTGTTGCTGTGTGAGTGCTTGATAGTATTTGTGCTTGACCTGACATAGAGTGATCCAAGCCTTTTCGATACCAACACCGCGACCCACTGCATCTTGCATCGCATCGATCAAGTTGCCGTACACCCATACGGCATGACTAGCTAGCTTGGCTACCAATCCATCTCGTTTTTTTTCGCGTATGCTGCTTTCCAAAAAACATTCGTGAGCCTGTGCCAACATCAGTTCTGACAACATCTTGACGGTTTCGCGGCTCAGATCTTGTGACGGTGCGTGCAAGAAATTGTCATTGATGTACTGGAAAACGCCAGCGGCAGCTTGGAAGTAATTGAAGGTCTTTTTCCGGCCATCCGCTTCCGCACGGTTTTGTGCCGCTGCAATAGAAGACAGTGTTGCCCCGATATTGAATAGGATGCTTGCTTTCTCGTATGCCAGCGAGTATTGTGCTATCGCTCGGCCGTCAAAAGCGTCGTACCTAGCAATCAAGAGAAAAGAGTCGTTGAGCGCCTTAAACGAAAGCTGCAAAGGACAACCGCTTCTCTTTCTTTTTCTCCCGTCCGTATTAACTTCTTACCAGTTGAAGAGAACTTTGACATTGCGTTCATCGACAGGAAATCGTAGGTCTAAAAGCTCCAACTGACCGAAATACCGGTAAAGTAAATCTCTTCCCGTGAGATCCTTGCCTGCACCACGCGTGTCTTGGCGAAGACGGTTGAGCGTATAAGCTTCTTCGCTATACTTTTCAGGATCTTCTTGGTAAACGTGAGCGATATAAGACTTTAACGGGAAGGTCCAATCGACGTCAGTGGTGCGTTTAAATGGTACGCTTAGAAAAGGTATTTGTGATTGCGACATTATGTGGTTTCTTGGGGGGTATAGAAGCGCTTGGCATAAACTTTGGGCGAAGCCCGTTCGTTTTTTTCCGATGAGGGAAGCTTTCCCAAATTGGGACAACGACGATCCCAAAAGAGCAGTAGGCTCCTCACTATGCACTAGTTTTTTTATATCCCTACCATGAGTCGAAGGCGACGCCAGGAACACATTCCAGAAGAACGTTATGACATTGATGGAACACTGATAAAAAATGAAGCCGCGTTTAAAGCAAAATCTTGGAATCTAAGTAACATTGTACGCTATACTTTTAAAAGAATAAACAGAGGGATCTATCTGATCGGCTTATGTAAAGAACAGAATCAGCTAATAACGAAACTTGCAGTTACGCGATCCTGTAGCTAGATCGCGTGCGATTAAAGAGGCTCAAGAATATATCAAAGCTAATCGTGGCAAGCTGGAGCTTGAAAAAAGAACTTGGAGCGAAGAAACAGACGAAATATTCTTTTCTCGAAAACGAAAAGGACTGGCTGCTTGGATGATGCCTCGAGGATCGCCCATCTATTTTGAGTTTGAAGGTAATAAATCTTACAACTGATAGTGAATGAAAATGAAAGAAACATATAATAACACTTTGAGTATAGCGTTTTATCTTAAACTGAAGGAAAGTCTACAGGCGGACAATCCATCTTCTCTATCGTCGTCGTCAAAGAAGTATGAAATGCTGCGACGTGAGGGCGAATTGCTTCGACATGCTTTGATCTTGTTCCAGGATTTTCAAAGAAAAAAGACGGCCCAATTGAAAGAAAAACTTGCAGCCTATAAAGCCGAGCTGCCAATCACTGCATACTCCAATGCCATACTGCGCACACTAGCAGAACATCGAGTCTTGCTAGTTGCAGGCGATACCGGATGTGGTGAATACTTTATTCTATCGTGAATTCAACGTGGTAGCTCGATGCTAATAACTGGCTGCCATAGGTAAAAGTACCCAAGTGCCTCAAATCCTAATGCAAGCAGGATATCACAAAATTGCATGCACACAACCACGAAGAATTGCATGCTCGTCACTAGCAAGACGTGTCAGTTACGAAACATTAAACGAATTTGGATCACAAATTGCCTACCAGGTGCGATTTGAAGGCACACAGACGAAACGCACGCGAATCTTGTTTTTGACAGAAGGTCTACTGCTACGACAATATGCAATGGATCCCTTACTATCCATGTACGATGTGATTATTGTCGACGAAGTGCACGAACGACACATGATGGGCGACTTTCTGCTTGCTTTGTTAAAACGATTATTGGCCGTACGACAAGACTTGCACGTCGTACTTATGAGTGCTACCATCAACGCTGAGCTTTTTGCTCAGTATTTCGACGCACCAACACTCAACGTACCCGGTCGCATGTACACAGTCAAGACACATTATTGGAAAGAAGGACAAGATGACAAAAACTTGGTTAACGATGCCGCATATCATCGACGACAAACAGCCACTGTTAAAGAATCTGTTCCAAGTCGGTCTGAGCGAATCGATGCTGGGCCGTATTTGAAAGTACTAGAATATATTGATCAGTCTGTCCCTGTCGCCGAGCGCGGTGATTTATTGATCTTTATGTCTGGAATCAACGAAATATCTACATTGGCAGACGAGCTCAAACAATATGGTGAACACAGTAAAAATTGGATTATCTTGATGCTGCATTCAACGCTGGCGGTGGATGAGCAGGATAAGGTATTTGATACCCCACCGGAAGGTGTTCGCAAGTGCATCATCAGCTCCAATATCGCCGAGACCAGTTTGACAATTGATGGGATCCGCTTCGTGATTGATTCTGGCAAGGTCAAGGAACTAAGCCATGATGCAAATTCGAATATGAGCAAACTGTCCGAGTTTTGGATATCAAAGGCAAGCGCTACACAGCGGGCTGGACGCAGTGGTCGGACGGGACCAGGCGAGTGCTTTCGTTTGTACTCGCAAAACGAGTTTGAACATTTCAACGACTTTGCTGTGCCGGAAATTCAACGTGCTCCCCTGGAACCGCTGTTGTTGCAGATTAAAGCCTTTGAACTGGGCGATCCACGAGTATTTGATTATGTTGAGGTGTGTGCTTGTATTTTATTTACTAGAATTGACGATCACATGAAGAATTAACAAAACTTGATACACTAACCATAAAACAGGCCCCATCTATCGACGCTGTTAATGCATCCATGAATTTTCTCCAAAATTTGGGTGCTGTAGATAGCACTGAGAGAATTTTGGGGTTAGGAACTGTGCTAGCAAACCTTCCAGTGGACGCTATCATTGGCAAGATGCTGTTAATGGCAACGGTAATATCACAATAATCGGAGCACGTTATATACTTGTGGTACTCATTTTTGACTTTTCCAAAGGTCTTTAACCTCGTAGATCCAATTATTACTATCGCGGCTAGCATGAGCGTACAATCTCCCTTTACACGTTTATCACCTGACGTCCACTCCGATATACTTCGGGTGAGAGCAGTACTATACCAGTCCACTAGTTAGCATGTCATTGACGAAGATGATTACATATTACGCTTGCAGAATCGAAGAAAACTAGATTCGGAACACGGAGACCCGATTACACTGGTGAATCTTTGGCAACAGTGGCTCAATGCTAAAAGTGACCGTAAGGTAATAGCTCTTTCTTTTGCGAGAAATGTTTCTATCTCAATATACTGATATTATATATATAAAAGACATCTTCAAGAAACTGGTGTCGAAGACATGGCATTGAAGAGCATCGCTTGTATGAGGTATAACCTTTAGTCTTCACCGAGAGTATGAATATTAAAGCATTAAATTTGATTTGCTTCACGATAGATTGCAAAAATGAGGCGCCAGTTCGAGAAGGTCTTGAACGATTTTCAGCCTGGTCTTCTGCAGCATCTTAAAGAGCAAGAGAATTCTGAAGAAGAAGTAACGACTGTTCTACTTAAAAATTATATTACGCTTATACATCAACTGGAAAAATTAACTTAATGCTGTTATTAGAGAGAGCAACGATCTAGAAAACGCGATCAGCTGAAACGAGAGAAATACGAAGAACGATCAAGCAAACGTCGACGCATACTTACAATGGAATATGAAGAACAAGAAGATTGGCAAGGTGAGTAGTCTTTTTCTTTTGCATTGAAACCTGTAATCAATTGCTAACGAAGCACAACTAATAGCGGAGGGACACAATACCTCGGATATACGAGACCTGGAATTTACGATGGCAAATAATGTTAAAAATCTGATGTCAAGAGCGGCCACGCTGAGCAAACGTGATATTAATTTGATTAAGCTCATAATCTGCTCGGCATTATATCCTCAACTTGCAATTGGCGACGAGCACAACCCTTACCGCAAAAGCAATGAAATTGTCTTTCATACGCCAGGTAATATCTGCTAAAGGAAAGCACACGAATGATGGACGAAATCCTAACTCGTATAGCTTTTCAACAGTCAAGAAGTTTATATCAATCCATCCAACTAGTGTAATTTCCGCACACCCAGACTGGGTACAGGGAATTGGTGACAATGTACGAAAAGGTTAGTTCGCCATCTTTTTTGAAGCCGTTTTCATATTTTCCTCGTGCTCATTATTATGACAACTCTTTTTATATAGATGATCTTGCTGTGGAGCAATCAATGCAGCACCAACTCCTATGTTACTTACAGTTGTTGGAAACCAATAAGCCGTATCTACTGGGTTTAACCAGAGTTCCTGGTATTCATACTCTTCTTTTATTTTCAAAAACAAGTATGTATTTTATATATTGTTTGAAAAAGGTGATCAGTAGACGACATATACATCATATACTTACAATGTTTAAAAAAACTAGTCGACACAAACGCAGACTGCAGCGTGCTTGTATTTGACACATACTACATGGCCAAATTTAGGACAACTGCTGTGGCCGAACATGTGCTTTATTTAGCGTACAAACTACGAGAAACGTGGCTCTACTTATTGAACCGACGAATCAGTCGTGGTTTGGGGGAGGTACTAATATTATTGATAGTAGTTATATATTATAAGTACATATGACATTAACACTAAATAACCGCCTCATACTTAGCAAGTACCTGAAAGCGATATTGAGGAGATTATTATCACCCCATCAGCCCGTGAAGATATGCCAAAGACCATTAAAAAGATCATAGTGGAGCAAGAGAAATCAAAATGCAAGGGAAAAAGCAAAGTCGATATGTGGACACCGGCAGTAGAGTCTGCGTTTCAAGCACAAGTGGATTCACTGGCAGATCAACTAGCAATTGCCATGGAAACAGCCATATCGGCTGATTTTAGAGTAGCTAAACCTTCTGAACTCATTAACATGGTAAGATCCACTATCACCTTTCGCATAAGCAAATCCAATCTGACATGCTCCGTGTATATGTGTAGTATCCAAAGTATACAAAGCCGACTGAAAAGACCGAGTCCAACTTACCAAGGGCATGGAATTCACGGGATGGTAAGTGTACCCAGATAAAAGGGACTCTTTTCTTATCACTGACATTTGGTTTCTGTTATAGTTATCCGTGAAGGCATACGTATCACGCCAAATCTATACTATAACACTCTGGATGCACCTTCATGCGCCTCCAGCGTTCCAGTAGAAGAAGAGGCTATTCCAGCAAATATCAAAATGTATTGGCACTGCCCTCACTGCGATTCGACCTTTTCTTTTACCCATAATGATATACTCAATCATCTTCCAAATTGTCATAGCCCATCCTAGTTCAGCAACACACTCTCTCCAACTCTCGACTCCTACTACTACATGTGTCTAAAACTTACAGCATCTATACATCATATTAGACAGAAGTATAATCATAAGAACGGTATCGAATCTTTTGGCAATCTTTAATTTGCATATGCTAATATCAGAAAAGAAAAGATGTAGAAAGAATTTCGACCTGTACAATGCATATCAGGTATATGTACAACTCTTGTTTAACACACTGTATTGTCGGATTTTGCGTTCAAGATCAGGGCAACAATCAGACCGTAAAGACCTAAAACTTCGGCGAAAATCAGAATAAGCACCATGGCAACGAATAATCGAGTTTCACGCGCATATCCACGAACACACTATATATCAAATTTGTTGGTTAATCCGGTTGTCATATATCTTTCTTTTTGTCTCCTTGACTGTAAAAAGAAAATTAGACATACATAGTCGCCGACAATGCCAATGGCATATCCGGCAGCTAGACCGCCAACGCCGACAGCTAGTCCTGCACCAAGTGCAACAAATCCGCTAAAATAACAGTAGACATGAGATGCTCTGTTCGCATTCCCATTAAGAAAGAAGCTACTAAGGTCGTGACTTACGAGAACAAAGAGTAGCCGGAGGTTGGTGACACTAAGATGGATATAAAAATGAAGTGTTAAAGAACGACCGACAACGGCTTCCATGACAACGCATGTAAAACAAAAGGGAGCTTGAACTTACTCTGACCGACAAGCAAGACAGCCACGACGAGACCGTAAACAGCAATAATACCACTCATGACAACAGGAATCAAAGACTATAGATACCGTAATGTTTAATACAGGATATCCATAAATATTACTGCGTTCTGCCGAAGAAAAAGTATACCTTCATGACGAGTTCAGGACGGAAGGGGCCGATACCAGCAATACCAATGCCAGCTCTCGATGTACCGTATGCAGCTCCTAATGCTACAGTTTGTTAAACCAATTAGCCAAGAATGTTTAAATTGTCAAGTTAATTCGTAAGTGAAGGATAAAAACGTACAGCTGAATGCCATCTATAATAACGCGCGTCAGTTAAATTGGTTAGCATGTAATCCACCAAGAAAACAGTTCTTCATGAGTTGCTACGTACAGCGGAAAAGACGCCGGCAAAGCCGAAAAATGGTGCGTAGGTTGGACAGTATACGGCTGGATCCATGGGTGTGTTTTGTTCGATGAAGGAAGGGGGGAGTGTGGTGCGTTGAGAAGAAGCCTTGAAACGCAAAACGATTAAGGGCAAAACGCCGCCGGGCCATGCGGAGTTGTAGTCACTTTTGAAACGATGTCTTTGAGCGGCTATGCTATAATTGTTCTGCACGTTTAAAGCTGTGATAACAGAGTTATAATCACCAATACTGATATCATAGGCACAATTATTCATAGTTGGTAAATGGATTGTTTAATATTCAAAAAAAAAGGAATAGAGATTCTAGGGAGAGATAATTCTTAGCCAAAAAGCTTCTTCAAGCCCTTCTTCTTTTTCTTGTCTGCCTTTTCGTCTACGTTCTTGCTGTCTGGCGTTGAGCTTGTACCACTAGCTCCACCACTACGGATGCTCAAGTTACTTAAGCTGAGATGTGAGCTTGAGCTGTTGTTAATGTGGGGCATATGCGACAGTAGGGATGAAGCTTTGCTTGCAGGTGGTGATGGAGGAACGTAAGGTGGAATAAGAGACTTGATGGATGGCGGTGGTAAGCGCAGCTGGCCCGTTTCCTCGACGAATTTGGCAGGACGCATCACGTCTGTGGTACCAATGTATACGTCCCGATTATACATGGCTGCTACTTCATACGCAGAACGAATCTCTGAGTAAGATAAACTTCCCAGTACAAATACGATCAATTTGGCACCGGATGAGCGAGATTGTCCTCCACCCTATGCAACATGATTTCAGCCTTATTCTGGTTTAGCCGCACATATTCAATAGACTTACGGGAACAGAAGTGGGCTTTTTGCTCCAGGTGGGTTTTGTGGTGCGCAAAGACACGCCACTTTGCGGTATACCTGGGTTGCCCGATGGTGCGCCACCGTCGTCTGAAGGATCCATATCAGACTGCCGAGTGTATGCAAAATGGGCAGGTTCCAATGTGTTCGACAATTGTGCCTAGAAATAGAAGAAACCTTTAGCTTTTGATAGCGCTTGCTGTGGCATGTGCATATGTAAACCTACATCCATGACTTTTTTAAGTTGAGGAACATAGCGAGATAATTCGTAAGGCGTCTCATCCTGTGATCGCTTACGCTCCTTCTTCTTACGAAGAGACTTTTCACCGCCCTTACGACGTTGCTTTGTCACCTGTACACCCAGAGATGGTAGATTGTTCACTGCATCGCGGAACTCTCCTTTTAACTTTGCATGCTCAAGCAGCTTGTGTTTGTCATCCTCAAAGATGCCGTTTTCCTTGGAGACAATGTATAGCATTAAAAGACGCGCTTTATCTGCCGGGCTACATTAATAGTAAGTGGACGTGCACCTGTGTAGCTTGCAAGTCATACCGTTATCGTCTCATTTACCTGACATAAGGATCGTCTAGCAGAGGAACCATATCTAAAACGACAGTCTTTGGTGTTTCGCCATCGGGTGTCTCCCCGGTAGCAATGTTCTACTCCATCCCAGCTCAAGTTAATAACCAATGCTTGACTTTTGTTTATTTTTCCAGTTTGTCCTACCTGCTCTAGATTTCCCACAGAGTTCAGCTTGTGTTTTTCAAAGATAGAAAGACACTCTTGTGCGATACTCAAATGCGCAGAATACTATGAAATAAGCACAGAAGCTGTCAGATTTTGATTCTGCTTGCTCTTTCTTCATAAAGTGTAGTCTGGCATGCTCATATATACCTTTGCTTTCATGTCTTGAAACTGAGGTAGGTTTCCAAGCATTTCCTTCATGTCCTTTAAGCTCTTTGCTGAGTCCTTTGGTGGAGCAGAACGATCACTAATGATAAAAATAGGCCAGCCTCAGTACAGTTCTCTCAAGTATAAACAAAACACAAATTTACCCGCTCTGGACAGCAGTTTTATTCTCCTCAAGGAATTTGTTAAACTCCTCAATCAAGCGGTCGGTACATTCGGCGATATGCAAATGGCGAATTGATTTGTAAACCGTGTCATCCTCATCCAAAAACACCTCCTGTGTGCCTATGGATCCATCGTTTTGGTTGAAAGAATAAGAGTATTTTATGCCAGTGCCGTTTTCGGTATCTTCTACAGGCAGTAGATCGTTAATCATTGCCTGATAGGTAAATTCATGCAGTAATTGTGCGTTCACGTCAAGACTGCGATCGACAATAAGTAGGGTTGCACGTGGTTGTGGTGGGTTTCGTGGAGGCTAAATAAAAATTTTCTGACATGTAAGCTCGCCTTGAATCAAGTACTTGGTAGAAAGTTGGTTCGTACCGGGAAGTTTCTGTTCAGTCTGCAAAAATCATCTATTTCGTTTTGCAGTATATTTGCTAATTGTCTCGTAGCTGGTGGTGCTCGTGGTCGTCGGTCGTCTGGATTATCGTTTTCGGTCACTTGATAACGAATTATTGGATCTTCACCAAGTGTCGCGCATACAGATAAAAGCTATTGTTATATATATTAGTAATTTAATAAATTTGTCGATGTCCACGGTGACTTTTTCTTTCTAACTCCATCACAAACACATCTTACTTGTGCTTACCTGTTTAGCAATCATTTTCAAAGCCTGATCCGGTTTTGCATATGGATCACTTCCATAGATGGATATATAACTCGAAAGTGGATCGACAGTAAATACCGAGGATTCCTTGACTGCAAGTTTCTTGTTAGTGACTTAAACATTACTTTTTTGACGCATCATTCGAATATGCAGATAGAAGAATCAAAATCAGTACATTACCCATAAAATCAACGTACATTTCCTTTAGACTCTGGATGTACTCAGAAGCACCTGCCGCTTTAAACTTCTTGTTCAATTCTGTGAATAATTGATCTTCCAGTCCTAGATATTTAAGAAAAGTTTGACCTGTCAATTGCTGTTGTGTGGCAGCACAAATAACCAATTGTGTTACCGCTGGTGAAATGGATGTGCGCCGCCTTGTACATTGGTCCATTGGGGCCTGTAAAGTCATCTGCCAGACGAAGCACCGATTCTCGACAGGGCGTTAAAAAGTACACAGCATCCAGGGTCGGATAAGGCTGCCGCTGTTTTTCGATATTTTCAACCACTGTATCGTTCTGGTTAACCGACTATGACTTTTCATTGTTTCGTCTAGGTAAAGACAGGCGGTTCGCAAATTACTTACATGTCACCTGAAAACCTCCACAGAGAAAGCATTAATATAAAAAACGAACACATAATTGATACTGTCCACCTTAAACAATCCACTATAATTTGTTACTCACATTTTCTTCGAGGATATCATACATTTTACACGCAGCCGTCAATATGCGCGTGCTTTTGGAGTCAACAACTACGATTTTCCATTTTCCAGGTACCGCCTTAATGCTATCCATTAAGCCTAAATAAGAAATAATGTGAGTAACGTTCCAAGGTGCCCGTTCTAAATCCCATTTATTACAACGTCCTATGCGACGATGAATCTTAAAAACAAAAGGAGTGGATATTCACGTTTTTGCATAATCTCATTTATGCCTGTCATGATGGAAGATATTTAAAGCGATGAGCCGTAATTAACGCAAGCTGGATCCAAACACAAAGAATTGTCGTAGCAGGAATATTATAGTTCGCTAATTGACTGGAAAAGTACTACGTTAATGGTTCAGCTGAGGACAGATTGGTACGGCTGAAGAATTGCAATAGCAAAAAAAAGCTTCGTTCTTAACGTACGTTTTTCTTTGCAATATGAGTTGGAAGCAAAAAGAACACGCGCTTAGTGCTCTCTTTTTGGTCACCGCTAGATATGAATTTTCAATCCATAAAAGGAGGCGCTTGCCCTACATCTGCTTTTGTAATCCTTTGCCAAAAAAACTTGGCATACAAAAAAAATGCAAAAACGTACATAGCTATTGCATGCGATAACCATCGACATAGCATCAAAACATGACCAATTCCCTTAGGAGTAAAAGGGAGACAGAAAAATACATCCTTCAGCGTACATTCTAAGCAGTGGGAACCTTCTTGCCACTCTCCTCTAACGATTTTATTCTGTTTTCCAATTGCGTAATATGCTTTTCAGCGTCGCCTCGGTATTCTTCGTATTCTAAATGCTGCCATAGAAGCTGGTATGCCATGGTGGTTGCAGAAGCCAAAACGGTGCATTTGACAAGAGGTGTACCGTAGCGATAGTAGAATGATCCGCCTCCGGACGATGACGCAGTAGCGTACCCGCGAATGTTTGCGCGCGTGGTTGTCTTTGCAATCGTTCGTAAAAGCATGGCTATGACTTTTCTGTAACAGTAAGTATATGCATTTTATCATTGCAATGTAATGATCACTCACCCTTCGCGTGTTTTTCAAAAAGGAAAAAAGAGCTCGAGAAAACCTGGGTCGTAAACCCAGCAGACTCATTAAATTTGTTTACATAAAGCAGAGAACGGAAAATGAAAGCATACAAGTTGTTATATACTAAGACTACGAGCATAAAGTGCATTTTAAATTTAAAGTATGTAGGGCAGTACTGTAAGTGTCTATATGAGTGCTTCTAAGGGGTTATAGTATAGGTATTGTATGAAAACTGGGGCAAAGAAATGAAAGTGTAATAAGTATAAAGAGCATATCATATTTTTCGAGCTATTCATCCTTAAATTGGCGATGATCGTACGACATCTTTAAGAACGTGGCTCTATATCTTTGCTGCTTGACGCAATCAGAAAGTGAGGATTGTGAAGCTGATGATAGTACACAACGATATTGTTACTACTGGAACTGCTGAATGACGATGTTGATGCTGCTGTTGCTGCTACTGTTGTTGTTGCATATTGGAGATGCGTCTGCACTGGCGTTGCTTGGCCGCTTGACGATGCCGGCGAGTGGATTGGCGAGGAAACCAACTCGGGTGACAACTTTTCCGACCCTGTCGACGGCGAGGGAAGGGCGGAGGACGACCAATCGACGAGCGCGCGAACGTTTACTTTGCGCTTAGCGGCTTTGACGAACAGTTGTGGCGGACGCACTCGATTGTGTCGTAAGTAATAGCTCTTGCAGGTCTCACACCAGTGCCCCGAGCCACATAGATTTCGATACCATTGATGTGTATGCTGTATTCCACAGTTGGCACAAGACTTGTGTGCTTTTACATGCGTTTGCTTAACAGTGTCGTGTTGGTGTCCATACCATCCTTCTTTATGTGGATAGCCGCCAATGCTATAGTGCTCACTGTGATCAGTTACCTCAGTTGTCATACTAGCGACATTTCTTAGTAGCAATGACGCTGGGGAAGATACCGATGATGGTGGCTGGGGTGATGGTGGTGATACGCGACAGCTGTGTCTGCTTGCAATGATGAGACGAAGGGGCCGAGGCTCGCCGTGTTTGAGTTGGTAACGATAGCAAGCGACGCACAGTTTACGGCGAGATGCTGGTTTGGTGTTACAGTTGTGGCAGACAGGTTTCGACTTTGGCGGCCGCGTCGAGTTGAGGAGATTCATTAGCAGAACATACAGGTCCGGTTGCTTGTGGTTGCTGCTGTCGGGCCGTGGTAAGCGTACTTGATCCAATCCCGCGACATCGAATAAATAGTTAGCGAGCTCGATTGCAGTGCGTAGTTTGACCGTATCGATCGCGTGCAAGTTGAATCGAAAGAGGGTATTGATTACGTGGTTGAGCCGGTAAATATGGTCTTCTTTTGCAAGCATTTCGTTGTCTAGGAATCTGACATCGGTTCGGCCCGATGTTCCATTGTGCTGCGTATAGCGAAAGAGGTGGAGCAGCCATGTCGGAAAGAGAATAAACGTTGGTGCGACACGGTTGCTCTTGATTTTCTCGGGCCTGAAAAACACTGCGATCAAACGCATGTGCTGGCTTAGTTCGACGGATTGTATCGGGCGTGAGGCCTTCCCCATACCAATATGACATCGGAACGAGCCATTCATATGGCGGCCAATTACTTTGATATGAATGGGCGTTTCCCTTATGTACGTGTTGCCGGAACAGGATGTCAAGCCGAGCATGGCGTCTGTCAATTTGCTACTGCTACCAGCTGGAGGGTTCATTCGGAAACCATGGCTGCTGAGGTTGCTGCGCCATATAGACATTAACTCGTCATCGGAAACGGTTGTGGTAACGCTTCTGTCATCATGAAAGCTCGGCTTTGAGCTTAATAAGTCTTTGGGCTGGGATATGAGTAGATCCGCTATATCCATTCGATAAAAGAAAATGTTTAATGGGCATCGCCTGACACGCTGAAACTAGGGGCTCGCTTTATATAGCTTTTATATCAATGAAGCCATCCTCCTATTTCAATGCGCCGTATTATTTTGTGTATGCACTTATTTAAACGAAGGAGAGACACTGGGACGGTATAGTGAATGTATATAGGACATAATGAGTTCTTAATTTCATGAGTTAAGGTTTTCCACATCGATCACGCTGGGAATAAGAGCTCAAATCAGGCGACAGGCCGTGCGACAATACCCAATGGAAATGGAAGCTTCAGCTCATGACAAATAGACACTGGTATTCGTAATGGTACACATAAAGTATTTTATCCTTTCCCTGTTAGAATTCGGCTTTTGTTGTATAATCATATTGTTCCCTTTTCGATAACAATAACAATGCCCCGTGTGAGACAGCTCGCAAAGATTCGCACTCTTTCAGCGTACACTCATTGCTCAACGTTTGTCATTAAGTAGCTCGTGTTACCCTGGGTTCTCGCATGGATGTGTCTCTCCTTACATGATGTATTCATTTGGTAATGGTACAGCTTTTTATTTTGTGCAGGATTCTCAACGACTCCGAATAGAACATTATGTAGGAGCCATTTTTTTGTGTACTCCCTATGGTTTATACTTCAGTTGCCCTTTATACGTGCGGTTTGGTTTCCAGGAACAAGGAAAACTTTAGTGCTGTCCAGGTCCAGCGATATGTCAGGGTGCTAAGAACCCGTCTCACTCTATAATTTGTCAACCGTAACGATTCACTGTATATACTATTATATTGTTTTCCGTAATTGCAACAAAGCACAGAGTAACCCTTTTCCCTCTATACTCGCATTATTAAAGGGCATCTAAGTTATTGGAATAATGCCTCTTTGATTTTGAACATGCATGTATAATATTAATGTTAATTTTATCAAAGTAAAAGAGTTCCGCAGCAAAACAGTATGTACAGCTACTCTACACATAATATTTGGCAACAATCGCATGCTCATGGCGCAGGTCAACCAGTCTTCCATATTATAATTTTTCAAGTATTATTTAGCATCGTCACTTGCCTTTTTCTTATGCATGTCGATGTCTTGACTCATGTTGCAGGGATATGTACACCCGGAGTTGCTGCCAGTATTTAGAGACCGGTGAAAGAATTATTATTAGTGCCTTTTTACGCTCGTTTTATAACAATACAAATTCTATAACTTCATGCCACACATGCCGTCAAGTGTGCAAACTAGGTTTAGCAGTGCGTAATAATAATTTGGGCGTTTTATAGAAAGACAAAGAATCTTATGGGGGCGAAGGAGCACAGTCAAGAATACCTTTTCACGAAGGCTACACTTTAGGTATGCCCAGTAGTAGCGAAAGAGTACTGTAGAAGAGATGTGCTAAGTATTATTTGCAGGAGCATATACTTTCGCTGATGCCTCAAAGCGGCCTTTTACAACCAAACAACAATTGGGTAAGTTAGCCCTGCATTATGCAAACCAATTAAATAATTTGACAACTTTTAGTATGCGAACTAACCTTGCTATCTACTCATTCCATAAGACAAGACTGTGTTGAGAAGTCTCTTCATTGATAGCATCCCGTGGACTATACACAACTCCAAAAACACACGTTTAGCGTACACAGCCATTCTTTTTATAACTTGATTATATTATTGCACGTTAACTTTGCTGCTTGTATCATGAAAATTTCGACAATAGCAATAGTAAAGTTGCTAGTATTCAAACGATCTGATCAGAATTGGTCAGCTCAAGCAACGATATAATGATATTGCATAAAAGGTCCAAAAATAATGTCAGGCTAGTACTAAGAATCATAAGAAAGTCCAATCTTTACACGTGTATGCAAATGTTTGTCACGGTGAGGAAAAACTTATATAATGATAATTGGTACAGGAAAACGATCCATGGCAATGACCAAGAACGATGCTGATTCCATTGTTTGTCTGGTGTATATGTGCCATGTTGTAAGGATAGCAACAGGAGGTACATGCAAGTACATGGAGGATCAAGAGACATTGGATATTTGGACACTCCTCCTCTTCTCCCTGCCATGTTGCTACCATTATTTAGAAAAAAGCTTATATGCACCTGCCGTTGTTTATTGCGTTTTAGTTCTTCGACTTTAAGGGTTGAGATGCACAGCTTACCCGCACGTTCTCCAGGGATGCCATCTTTAACTGTTTCTTCTGTTCTTGCTCTTTGCTCGACGATCAACTGCAGTCGCGTCTCAAAACCATTTTGATCCGGGTAACCGTTTTTTCTTCCTTTACTCCTTACTTTTTTTCAAATGCTAAGCGATAATACTTAATTTGTATCATGCCCTGTTTTAATAAAACAATTCTACCTCGATTAAATACGAGACAACTGAATACGATAAAGAGTTTCTCCTTACATTTTTGCTCTCATTACTGCTGGTATATTTCTAATCGTGTAGATCATGCCATCGTGATGCTTATCAAGGTATGACAATAGAAGTGATAATATATTACACTCTATCAGACAGATTAAAGAAGGCTCAGTTGGATAAAAAACTATCTCATTGATACGGCTCTAGATTCCTTGTGGCCTGTCATGTGTATTAAATTTGGCCAGAGCCGACCTAGTGGCACTGAGCAAGAAAAAAACGATATGCACCACACCGTCGGCGTATTGTATACACTACCAAAAGAAAGCTACTTGTCCGCTAATGTTTTTGGCGGACGTCTACATTTGCTCAATCGTATTGATGGATAGTATATTGATATGAAGTATTGTATTTTCAACCGGTAGAAACATTATGATGTAAGGTCTGATATGTTGTAAACTCGGGACATCATCGATCGAACTGTTGACTCCTCTTCGATTGAGGGGATTTTCAGGTTCTAGCATCATTATGAAGTTTTTTTTTTTGATAAGGTAGCACCTTCCAAGGGCATTTAAAGGGCTGGTTATGTATGAATAGTCATGTCAGAGGCCAAAGAGGGTCCAGCAAAATAAAACGGGTACCCTGAGCATCCTGAAATAAAACAAAGATCCACTGCATATTGTTCCAGAATCATAGAACAAACAATTCTTATTTTTTGTAAGGAGAAAGGGGTTCCACTCCCATTCTGCTTCCTTTCATTTTTAAAATGCCAAATCTGTAAATTCTCGATCCTCAGCATCTCCATAGCTCATCAGAGCTAAACAACAGGGATCAACAAATGCTTTTAGCTGTAAATACTTTCGGCAACTTTGGATTTTACCATCTATTAATATGTAAAGATAAGAAATTGGGGACTTTGCAGATTCACGATAATCAGCCCGTCATGTTTTGAGCAAACAACATATTCTTTCATAAGGGGAAGAAAGCTTCTTAACGTCGAATGTGAGATATACACACAATTTTCAAAAAACGTTCTCCTTTAATCCATATCTGCTTGAGCGTTTTTGCTAAGAAGACACAGCAGAACTCCTTGGCAAACGTAATAGCGTAGCGTTGCACATTCCACCACGTTCTTGTTTGGTTCAACATGAATGAACGCAAAATTGTATCCTAGATATAGAATTTTATGATTAAAGAACAAGCGTGATTTATCTTGCATGGTTTGTGATCGACCTTGAACTATTTGATGTGACAGTTCCCAAAATTCTAATGCAATCATATTCTGTACAATGCGTTTACAACACAGTAAAGATGAACAGATTTTACATGTAACCGTAACAGATGAAAGTACACCATTATCTTAAAAATAGATGCAATAACGCATATTCACCTCAGAAGCGTCCTCGGTAAATATAGTGTCTCCATGCTGAATAACTAAAACCATTCATGGGTTGCCAATATCGACAATAAAGAACGGAAAACACCCTGTCCGAACTTTAATAATCAATATGTAAACACATTCAGCCTTTATTAAAGATGTTTTTTTGAAAAAAAAAAAAAACCAGGTATAAATGGATCCTACGTCATTCCTTATGTGTAAAAAGCCTGTGAGATACTGTGAGCTCAATAAGTCGCATTTTGTCTGTTGTAAAGGTCGAGTCAACAGCAACTGTTTAGTATAGACGATAAATACCCCCAAGACGAGCCAAAAATGCAAGAGTCATAGCGGTAATACCTTATATAACGATACTCGATGCATGATGAGGATACTGTAGTTAGGTACAGCTCCGGAAATGGATGGTTGCGTAGCACTTGCTTGTTTCTCTGTACTTGTCAAGAGTAAAGTTTCAGCCTAGACAAAGGTGCTTTGATACTTATGACACATACTACAGCACTGATTGAGCAGGATCTGTGCACAAGTGCCACTAGACTAATACCATCGTCATTATTGTTGTCAGATTGTTACCTGGCAACCACCCAAAGTGATGGCAATACGACGTAATAATGTTACTGAGAAAATCCATCACGATGTTTTTATTTCAAAACAGATCGACTGTGGGAACAAAATGTCATGATATGGTTGCGGTATTCATTAATAGCAGTATAGTACTTCATCATTGGACATCATGTGCTCCCTTTTCTCCCCTTCTTAGTAATCCGAACTTCCGAAAAGCACCACAAGATGAAATAATTTCCTTGGGTTCCATGGTTGAGGCCCCCGTTCTTCCGATGTTGCGAACCTTGCTCGATACACAAATAACATTTACTTTGCTGATGACAATCCAGTTTCTGCACATAAAATTGGAAACCACCTAAAAATAGGTATACGACCACGTTATTCCTTCTTTCTTCTAAGCGGCAGTGCAGTGCGCGGTATTCAATCTCCTTCTTTTATTTTTCTGCCGCTACTGCTATAGTCATTGTTCGGTCTAATTCTGTACAGTGGAAACCCTGTGCTATATTAGCAATTGACAGAAAATCGTGAACGAGTTACCCGGTTCACAAAACTAAAGTAAATGACAATATTGGGTGCATGAAACCATCCAAAACACGCAATATAAAGAATCGATCCAAAAGAATTCTACTAATCCAAATACGATTCGACGCGATACTGCAAATGGCAATGAGAACTCTATAAACACGAAATCAAAGTCAGCTTCTGTCGTTGCTATTGATGACAGTCTCCCCATATATAAAGGCCCCATGTTTTGCCTCTTTTACAGATTTTTCTACTAATAGCATTTACTTCATTCATATAACCATCAATATACCACCATTATGAAATTCTCTTACGTTTTCCTCTCTGCCCTCGCTGTTGGCTTCGTCTCTGCTCAAACCCCTGGTTGCAACTGTGATCCCAGCGACACCGAGTGTATTTCCACTTGTGGTATGTTTCTCATATAATATTGTACCTAGCTATATGGCAAAGATACAAAAGAACTTGGGTTTTTAACGATTATATATAGTCACCGGTACCAACGACTGCGTAACAGCATGCGAGAACAACACTCAGTGCTACGAACAATGCGTCCAGGGCTGGCCCGGTGTTGGCCAGGAATCATCTGCTGCTGCTGACGCCGGCTCTTCTGCTGGCGCCACTGATCCCTCCGGCTCTACCCCCTCTGGTTCTGCTGCTGAATCTGACCCTTCTCCTGCTCCTACCGATGCTCCCAGTGAGTCTCCTGCTGCTTCTGGTTCTGCTGCTGAATCTGGCGAACCTGGTGCTGAAGCCAGCGCCTCAGGTGATGCCGAGACCTCCCCTGAAGCTGGCGAAGAAAATGCTGATGCTGAAAATGCTGATGATGAAAATGCTGCTGGTCAACTCAAGGCCTCTGCTTTGGGTCTTTCTGCTGTTGCCGTCGTCGCCGCCCTTGCTTTCTAAACTTACTACCTTTGTACACACATTGCAGCCCACAAATTACACCTAATGTAGTTCTCTTTCATTTTACATTTAGCAACACTGTACTTTTGAAACAAACACACCACTCATCCTGTATTCCCCCTCAATACTTGCTCTTACTTTTATTATTCACTATTGCTACATCTCAAAATACATAACTATATAGTTGGATTTATGTCATTATCGGTATGTTGGTGAGATCAAAGTTCTTGCTTTTTTCGTGACAATATGACTATAATTTAGACAAACTCTGTGTGTTTCACTCAATATCAGGCCATTTCAGTCTTTAACATGATTGGCAACTATGCTGATGGTTGTACGAAGATGATGCGCTGTGAATTGAAAGCTATTATTAACCCAGAATGGTCTAGGTTTGTATCACGTTTACGGTATGTCACCGATGCATCCAGTAACGACGACGACTGGAGAATGACGTGGAATCAAGAAAGCATTATGCACTTGTTTGTTATGGATTGGATAGTAACCATACATGTCTAAAGGTATTGAAATCATTACAATTTTCTGGGACCTTGTGTTCGACACGTAAATGTTACACCCAAAAGTGAAGGCTGGACTTCCTTACACCCAGTTAGACTTGATCGCCGCCCGGGTATCCATCATCATCGCATAAATGCTTCTTCATTACCAACTCAAACAGGAAGTAACTGTTACATTGCTGTTGCACCACGCTCACTCACTTTCTTTATTTTGCCATCGCACTTGACCGAGATTCAAGTCCATGCAACTTGGTAGTTCATTATTATCTTATGTTAATTAAAACTAGTGCTGTGTTTGCAATGTGCGGGGCAACTTTCTGGTTTATTAGCTTCTTTTGCACTTGCACACTGCTGTCGTATTGAAAAATTAGCAGTTGCGGAGGATAATCAAGTACCTGAAAGAACGTGGAAAAGCGTGTTTTAGCATCTCTTGCTCTAACAGCAACGGCGCACACCACAGCACCGACTACTATGGTTTACTACACGTTTAGCCTAACTATGTCTGGAAAAGCAGAGGAGGAAAACTAGACTCTATCCATCTACATATAGTTTATACATATACCATTTGACGTAAATAGAGTCATCATTCGACATTTCGATTTCATTGACAGTATTCAGATAACACTGTTGCCGGCTTTATATAGATTCTGAGTATTTATGTATTACAGTACGACATGGTCTTAAATCGAGAAATTCGCCTTGAATATAAGGTATATTAATAACTACGATATACACAGACGCAAAGAGACCTGAGTCGATCAAAATGTCTCGCGTATTCATTCTGGATAGCTGATTGAGAGAACGGAAGTTGGATTTATAACCACATTCATTCCTTTGGTAAATGGCATCGCCCTTATATGTGATTATGTAGAATTACCTTCTTTAAGTCGTTTAATATTTAATAACTTAGCATTGAATCGACGCTCAGTGAAGCACGGTAGGCGGAGGCTTTCTTATCGCAGATGCTAAGAATTTCTTGGCTCGAGATAGAGAAACGGCGATAATATAAATGATCGTGTGAGAAAAGAGGTCAAAAGCAAGTCATCGTGGGAACGCAAACCACTTGTATTCCATATCAAAGATATTCAGGACTTGAAGGAAGAACCATAGTCGTAATGTTATCCTTTCACGAAAACATAACGTCTGTAAGAGTAAACATTCAGTGTTCTCAGTCCATAAGTGACAAAGACAGATATGGGAACTTCAACTGCGTTATGCAAGCTTAAATTACCTGTCAAACTGCGGAAATTTATGTGGAAAAGATTAGATCAACGGATGTGTTGTATATGCATGTTTAATACTGATTCTTGTCCAAAAAAAGAAACACAAGGTTATGCTAGAGCTATCAGCCGGAACAAGAAATTAAGGAGGGGATTTTCTTTAGGTCTGACTACGCTACTAGAACTAATAAATAAATATTAACAATTGGGCATGGTTCATGATTACGTGTGAGTGTGAGAGTGCTGATATAATGTGTCGATTGTAGATTATGCGTTATATATGCGTTATGGTTGAAAGACGGTGAGGAGAGGTTGATTGTTGGGTGCTGTATGCCGAAATCTTCTGAGCGATTACTATGATGAAACTGTGCGTGGTGAAATAAGTCGAGGCATCGACTCTACTGCCTCCAACATCATGTCTATAACGGGCGGGCGAGTCGTGTGATGAGTATTTTAATAAGTAAAGTAATTCATTCAGGGAAGCGCATAGAAACTTACTTATTGGTATATCATCTGACAGCTCAAAGAATGTGTCTTCACTATTGCTGTCGTTATCGCTGAATGGATCGTCACCTGTCGCTTCGATCATCATATCGTCTTCATGGGAAGGCGAGCGTCGTGAAAAATCGTCGCTTTGATCATGCTCCTCAATAGCAGCTGGTGTGGGGAAATGGTCCAGGTATTTTTCCCGTTCAAAAAACATCTGTTTTCGTAACAGCATCATGTCCTGCATCCGCTGACTCAGGTAGACTGCAATCTCCACACTGTTGTCCAGTCGCTGCGGCTTTGTACTGGGACACAAGAACCAGTATTTGCGAATGAAGCTCGGTGGGACAAACCAGTTGTCTTGGTTACCGGGACAGCCGCCAAGGAACATGGCAGAACCGATGAGCATGTTGAACAGTTCGTTGGCGTCGTAATAGTCTTGGAACATGATCATGTGGTCGCGCATCGATGCACCGGGCACTGCGTCAATACGAATGTCGTGGCGAACGTTTCGTTGCAGTTCGGCTATAAGAAAAAAGGAAAGATGAATTTTCCCATAGTCATTAGAATATCCCCTCCCCTTTCACCTTATTCACTAACTACTTACTTGGCTCAAAGAATGCTAGCGTATTCTTATCAGTCCGTTGGATCTTGCGCATCTCAGTGACGAATTCAAGCGGAGTCATTGGATGATAGACTCGCTCGCCATCAGGTCCAATCGTGTAGGTTTTAGTTGTCTCGGGAACGTCGTTGGTGATGGTGGAGGTCGAGGCAGTGGAGTCACTGGTGGTAGTAGTAGTAGTAGTAGACGAAGTTGAGGTCTGCTGATCGGCAGTGATGACTCGATGGGCATCCGTGTTAGTGTTCCACAACTCAGACATGGTGCTATCTTCAAACTCATGCTTGAGCTGGTGTTTGCTGTATTCGCCCTTTTCGCTGAAGCTCTGCAACGACGAGCGCCATTCGGGCGGTATCAGGGCAGCAAGTTCAGGCGGCGTCTGGTCGATAGTGAAATTGGGTCGTGTAACCTGGTCAATGAAACTGGAGACAAGGTCAGTGCTGGCGAGTTGTTGGAACAATGCCGGGTCGAGTCCATAGCTGCTGCCGCTGTTGAGCGCCTGCAGTTGTGGCGCCAGCACCGTTGCAGTCTGTGTGAGGTCGAGAGGCGGCAGAGGTTGTGAAGAAGAAGCGGCTGCAAAATCATTGATTTCAAAGCTGCCTGGCATGGCACGTTGGTTGTGCAATATTTGGGGCGACATGAGAAGTGTATCAATGAGCGTGCTGCCACTGCTGCTGCTGCCGCTGCCGCTGCCACCGCCGGTACTGTAGGTGGTGATGTTGTTGTTGGACGAAAAGGAGGTTGATGGTGAAGGGGAGTCGATAGCCCCAAAGGAAGGCGGACTTTTCATCAAGTCCGCAGGCAAGTGTTCGTCTTGCAAGCTGATGATGTGCATGCTTTTGTCAAGGAAGAATTCAAGGGCTTGGGACATGGCCTTGGACTTTGATGACATTAGCCTTTCGGCGCCGAGATCGTCCCTGGAACCTGTGTCTGCAAAGTTGGGGACGTCGACTCGGCTAGCAGTGCATGCGAGCTTGAGCGTCAGGATATGTCCGCGCAAGTGGTTGTTTTCGTACTCGAGCTCTTTGACTTTGCGGTCCAGCTTGCTGGCCTGCCGCAGTGCTTGGTCGCGAACGTATAGTGCGCGTTTCACCGTCGCTTCGGCTTCACGCATTTCTCGTCGTTTGCGTTCTCGAAAAGCCCGCTGTGCTGCCCGGTTCTGCGCTTTGCGCTGTGCAGGCGAGGGCGGGTTGGGTTTTCGGCCCGGCTTTTTGCGCGGTCGGATGGGGCGGCCGTTCTCGTCGAGGTTGCCGAGCTCAAGCTCAGGGTCAAAGTGTTCAAAGGCTATATCTGTCATTCATGCAGGGGGGTGGCAATAAAGAGCGGAAAAAAAAAGAAGGGATAAAGTGGATGAGAAAAAGAGTGGAGGGAACAGAGAAGAGAGAAAGAGAGAGAAAGAGAGGAGAATGGCGTCGTAACAATGCAAACAAAGAAAAAGTTCTTTTTTTGGGTTTCGCAGTATGGGCACCGGGTTAGCTCTCACTGTGCGAAAAATTAATAAATAAAGGCTGGGCGGGGAATGGGTGCGCATGGAAAGGAGGGCAATCCAATCTTCCAACCTACCTTACCTACCTCTACCTACCTACCTACCTACCTACCTACCCACCCACCCACCCGCCCGCTCACTCTGCTGGTCTAACTCCCCCCAGCGAAAGAGAGAGAGAGAGAGAGAGAGGAAGCGTGGTCCATGTGGCTGCAGTGCTGTCGTGCAGTGGGAAACTGTGAATGCCTTTCACATGGTAAATCTTTCTCTCTCCATTGTCCCAGCAGTTACACAAAGCTCATGGTCTTTTTCTTTTCGTTAGCAAGACCATGCTATGCACCTCACAGCAGCAGGCCATCAAGAAACGAGCAATCAATCAATCAATCAATCCCATGAATATAGAAATATTAGAGCCCGTTTTATGTTCATCACATAGGGCCATGGCAAGAAACCTCTGGCATGCATTCTAAGTGCTGTGTATAAATACAGGACATGATGGGGTTGTGGGGAACGGCCTAATATCCTTCTCTCAGCTACTACCCAAAGCTACTACTACTCCATGATGATGACTCAACGAAAGCTGCTCTCCATCCTTCTTTTGCTTGCTGTGTCGCTTGCCGTCTGCTACGCTGAATGTGAGTGCGATGCGTCAGAACAAGAGTGCGTCCGACAGTGCGGTAAGATGAATATGACAAGATGGACATGATGGATCGCTTTTCTTGGCTGCTAACTTGGATTGTTCCATCACATAGTCATTGATGCAGATGACTGTATCACCAACTGCGAGGGTGATACAGATTGCTATGAAGGATGCATTGTCAACAAGTGGTACGTGTGTGATGTGTGATATGTGTGTGTGTGTGTGTGTGTGTGTGTGCTCCCCGCCACCCAGTAAACAATGCATCGCTCATGATTCCTCTTTCTTTTCTTCTGCTGTTCTTAGGCCATCTGCCGCTAGTGTGAGCCAAGCTGCCGTGTCAAGTACGCCAGCGCCGTCCGCTACATCCAGCAGCGCAAGCTATTCGTCAGGTAAACTTCTCGCGCAATTCCCCCTCCCTTGCTCAGTCAAGTTAATTAAATTGTTTCCCCCTTAATGTATACTCCGCATACTTCCAGCATCCACCTCGTCTCAGTATTCCAGCGCTTCTGTCTCTGCAACCAGTCATCCCTCGCCTACGAGCAGCACCAATGTCAGCAACAAGATAAACAGCGGGGCGCAGTCCATCTTCACGAGCTCCTCCTCCTCGTTGATTGCCTTGGTTTCAGCAGTATTCTTCTTTGCATTCTCGTCCTTAGTTTAAACTTTCATCGTCATAATAAACATTTCATATGCTATATATATATACACGCCTCTCAATGTCAGCAGCTAGCTCATTGCCCAACCAATTTTGCAGTCCCACCATGTTTTGGGTTTTTTTTTTCTTTCATATGAAAAATATGAAGCGGCGCCTCCTTTTGGATGGTGGAGGGGGGCGATCGGTACAACTGAACTCCGCTTCGCTTGCTTCAATGGGAAAACTGTTGTCCCGAAACGTGCACTGCTTTTTCCTTTGCTTTTTCCCCACACCACTGGACCATTTTACTGAAAAAGACAGAATGGACCCATTTACGTCAGATATCAATCAGTACTACCCACAAGATCAGGACCTACCATGGCCTCTGGAGTCCATGCAGTTTGATACACAGCTGCAGCAGCAGCAGCAGCAGCAGCAGCAACAACAACAGCAACAACCTGATGCTTCCTCTTCACCGTTCATACAGCCCATTCCCTTCATGTCACACCAACAACAACAACCTTATTCTGGTGCTATACCACCCAACATGAACGCTCCCAACATTATACAACTGGGCATGCTGGCTCACAATGCACACCATTCGACTCTAACCCCCGAGCAACAGCAGCAGTTCCTTCAACAACAACAACAACAACACCCGCAGCAACAACAACAGTTTTCTCACACACCACAATTGGACGCCAATGGCCAGCCCATCAAGATTAGGAAAAAACCCGGACGAAAACCTAACCCGGCGTCGCCTGCTTTACGTAAAGCACAAAACCGAGCAGCACAACGAGCATTTCGGGAACGAAAAGAACGACACCTTCGGGATTTAGAGATCACCATCAGAACCCTCCGCGAGCAGCGAAACAGTGCCGTCAAGGAGCTGGCCACAGCAAAGTCCAAGCTGGACGGTTGCAAGGCAGAAAACTGGTATCTCAAGGGCGTTGTGCTTACGCTGCAGTTTGTATGTCTTCACCACCATATACATATTCCTACGCATTCGCCCTACTTGACAGAGGAAGCGCTTGCAGATATCGCACATACCTCTCCGCACGCGATTGAAGCTTATGTAAACGCATACACACGCAACAATGTCGATCTGAAGCCGACCATGGCAACTCAATTTGTAAACCTCTCACAAAGAGATGGAAACAACAAGGAAGACGACGACGACGACGACAAGAGCTACCATCATGATGACACTAGCAGCCAACACCAGGAACAGCAGCAGTTACAGGATACGGATGACGAAATGATGAGTGAAGTGAAGCAAGAGCTTGGTATGCCTGACCTTATATCAATGCCACAGCATTCTTGCGAGAAGCACTCAACAGCAGCAGCAACCACAATTGATCCATCAGCACTTCATCACATGTCATCCTTATCACCAGCACCTACAGAAGCAGACGACACAATGTCGTCCAAGGCAACCGACAATGATCCATGTTCAATCCGACGTGATGACCCAAATGATGTCAACAGCACCCTAAGCAGTAGTGCAAACGGTCAACAACAACAACAACAACAACAACAACCCTTGGAATCGAGCTTGGGTGCTATCCAACGGATACGTATGCAGCTTCGCGTTCAGAGTGCGCTTTCCAACATTGGACAATCCAGTACGCGGTTGCAACCCACACTGTTGCAATTGGCCATCTCCCACGACCCTCGTATTGATCTTATTCCCACACCCCACATGCGTGACAGAATGATTATTTTCCGCGACTTGATGGACTATGATCGTTGCTTTGCTTTACTGCTGAACGGTGCAGTGTACCATGGAGGGGATCCTACCATGAGCGACAGTTGGGAATTACCGGCCGAGTTTTTCAGTGAATTCTGGTAAAAGAAAACAGAAAGAATAGACTGGGAGGAAATATATAAAAAAAACGATATTGATTGGGGATAAATTGACGCGGAATTTTCCTAGGTATTTGGCAATCAATTACGACTTGTCAAAGACAAACAAGTGGAGACTGATGAAAGGATTGCCCGAGTTGGAGATGGGACCTACGGAAGGACAGCAGCAAGAAGAAGAAGAAGAAGACGATTTGGATGGGACGATTTGGGGCGACGAATTGCTTGATCAATTTACTGAACCCATGCCGACGTTACAGCCGTATTCGGCTTCCAGGCCCCCAAAATCGCCAAAATCACCTTCTAGTCAAAACAGTAGTAGTAGTAGTAATAATAAGCGAAGCACATCGATGTCACCATCGCACCCAATGTATGCAAACTTGCGATCACCGCCTGAGCTGCGGAACCCTGTGAACGCTCCAAGTCTCGGTATGTGACAGGATTACAATCAAACCCAATTCCCGTGTGTATGTGTTGGAAATTTTTTTACTTATTGTTTCTATTATAGATACCATGATGAATTTGATGAACAATCTGCCTACTAACTCATAACGATCAACCTTTTCTAAATCTTTTCTCGATACTCCACGTGCACACCCACTCACTCACTCCCTTACTCACTCGCGCCTCGCAAATTTCACCCTTTTTTGTAAATACATTGCTCAATTAATCTTTCTTTTGGCGTTACTGTTTATATTTTTCTTAAAGGTGGCTGATAATCTGCGTGTATGCGTTGTAATGTGAGATTCGATCTCTCTCGGATAGTGTTTGATATACAATGGATACTGTACATTTCCAATTTACATGATTATGACAACAGTAAGCGTCATTGCGTTGGAAAGTCTAATCTTTATTATCTACGTATCATTCGACCTTGGCAGTTCCCTTGACAGCCAAATTATCATGGTGATCATTGATCCAAAGCTCAAAAGTTCCTAAACCAGTATGTCGTCCACATACAGTCAATGGCTGATCCACATAAAGCGGAGCAAGGCATCGATACTGGAACGATTCCAGCGCGATATCCCCCTCTCCAAACTTGCTGTTGTAGTAAGTCCGTAGAGCTGAGATAAGTAAAGTACTCGACAAGGGACCATGAACTAAACAATCTATTTAAGACCCGTTAATCTTCCTATTTCTCCCTGCTAAAAAAAACACAGGCTTTTTTTTCCCTTACTCGGATGCTTTTCAACATTCTTTGCGTAGTCTTGATCGTAGTGAATCTTGTGTGAGTTAAACGTCAGCGCGGAATATCGAAATAAGAGAATAGACGTAGGATGTATGATCTTGAAAAAATCAGGAGCTTTCTTCACTATGTACACAGATAAAATAATACATGTTCATCAGAAAAAAAAAAACCAAATTCCTTATCCCACCGCCCCTAGGAAATACATGAATTTATGCGCACTTGCTTTGAATGGAACGTCGTGAAGATGATAATCCAGTTTTTTTATGTTGAGACGTCGCGTATACCAAACATCGCTGTTCACGCATTGACCATCCTTTCTGGTTATAGATATCCTTATCCAACCACACCATCACGGAATCACCCAAACGACCGCCCTCTTTGTGCTCGATGCGATTCACTTTGGTCACCATTTCGGCTTCGTCGCCCACACGTAAAGGATTTCGCAAGTCAAACGTCAACTCGGCACCAGCCCACATGCGCTGATCGAACGGGTACGGTGGATGGAAATTGGTTTCATATCCGTCACTGGCAAGTTTATGCTCAGGTGTTCGCGGTGGGAAATAGACATGGTGGTACGTTGCCGGGACGATCATGCCCTTTTCCGGAACGACATGGTCCATGTATCCAAGTGTTCTGTCGTCGAGTGTGTTGGCTAGTAAATTGAGTGGAGAGGCAGTAATGGTGTCCAAGGTTTCGGTGCGTTCCTGCATGGCACGTGCTCGCCATTCGCTCATTATTTGCTTCGTGTTGCTTTCCACCTGGCCGCTGTACATTCGACGCCATTGTGTCTTTTTATTTGACGTTAGTTTTTTGCAAAGAAAGATAATTATCTGGCGCGTTGAATTATTACTTTAAAGGCAATTGGAATGAGGTTGAATCGTCGCATGCCATTCATTGGTATAAAGTAACAAATAGATAGTGACTTTTTTTTATTGGTCAGTTGAAATAGTGAGTATGAAGGAAAAAATTAAAGGATAAATGTATTCAGATTTTCATTCAAAATAATATCAGAAACGGCAGTCATGACATGCTGGAGAAGGTCCGTGTCCGTTGCATCCGTAAAGTAGGCATACACTCGCTTTTCACTATTTCGATTGAGTCGTTGAAACCGCTTCTTGAAATACGTTCGTGCTTGTTCAAAGTCATCGTCAGGACCTTTGTGTTTTGCAGTTTTTTTAGTTACGTGTTTGAAGATCTCTCTCTAATAAGCCATCTATACCTTTGTAGTCGGGGAAATACTTGGATATGGGTGATTCTTTGATTTTCTTTTTGAAAATGTCAATCTTGTTGAGAAACAAGATCATGGATGTTTTCACAAACCACTGAGAGTTACATATACTGTCGAATAGCATCAATGCTTCTAGCATCTAAAGAAAGGTCGTACAGGGAAAAACATGGGTGTGAGCAATTTCCACTCTTTCTTTGTCCAGTTCAGTACTACACAGCAGACGAAGAAGACTCACTTGGTTCTAGAAAATACATAGCTCAGAGTGAGTGTTGGAAGGAATCGTCCACACGATCAAATTGATTACTGCTTACCGAATCTCGATCTTCCACCAGGCATTGATCATAGCCACTGATGGCTACCACAAATAGAATGGCTGTTACATTTTCAAAACAATGTATCCTATCAGGAAAAGCGAAACCCAAATTTTCTTCGTTATTACTAAAATATCAATCGGATCCGATTGGGGGGGGGGCGTAAAGAGGACAACTACTTGCCATTTCTTTCGTTCGCTCCGTTGTCCACCCACGTCCAACATTCTATACGTCAATGGTCCCAAGTGAAAAATGGATTCTGCAATCCCTGTCGTTTTTGCCCGACATCGAATGATGTCCTTGTCCGTTGGTATATAGTGCTCTTCCCACAATCGATCCAGTTCTTCATAGAAGCTAGAGACGCTTATTATTAGAAAGCACGATGATTTAACACCAGCTTAGAAGAGAAAGACTTACTATAATACGTTATCGTGTAATGCAAAGTCATTGCCATGCTTACATGCCTTTTGAATCCCTGGATCAGACCACAGCCGTTTGAGCGGATCCAAATAGGTTGCGGGATAAGGTTGGGCCTTGGAAAGTGCAGGCGTGTCTTGCATGATGAGCTCGGCATCTTCCTGCGACGTTTTATGTTAGCAACTCGTATTTTTTATATCATTTTTTTAACACTCACTTGCGAGGTCTCTAACTCCAACGGTATATTCAACTGGTCAATCACTTCAAGCAGTGTCTGCATGATATTGATGACGTTTGAAAACACAATCATGCGAAAACTTTCACGTTCAGACGCGTCAAACCCCGATGCATTGATCAACTTCATTTGCTTCAACACAGTGGACTTGCCAGACTCGCCAGCACCTAGAATTTTATATCCAATAGGAACAAGCAGAAGAAGAAGAAGAAATTCCTTTTACCGTTTGCTTATTACTATTCGACCAGAGGAAACACACTGTTGCTGTAATACATTTTCTGAGGGGAAAATGATAGAGAGAAAGAGAGTGAAAAAGCTTTTGTTACCTAATAGCAATAGCTTGACTTCAGTTTTCATCCGTTTCTCATCCGTCTTGATTTGCCTTTCAATGCTTCGGTTTTGATCGTTTTCGCCACCAGTGGACTTTTCTGGTGTTTTGCTACAGCAACTACCCATTGTGGTTTTTGATTTCAGGTTGAGGGAGGATCCGATCCGTATGATTGAATGAATGAGTGAATGATTGAATGAAGGTCACACACTGTAACTCGTTTGAGTAAATAAAAAGTGTAGCACGTATAGAGTGCGTTTTGCTTATTATTGAACGTAAGATAGTATGTAAAGGATATTTATTATTTTTTGTAAATAAGAAAAGAATAGTGTCGATTTCAATTTCGCCTGCTATCACAAAAAAGTAGGTTTAAGGCGAGAATTTCATAATACAGGTGTGTGTGTGTGGTAAGCTGCGTGAAGGTAGTACTGTAAATTTGTATGGCAAGAGTAGAGATAATAGTAAAAATAATAATATAGAAAGAAAAAATGGGAAATTTGTATTGCCCTGCAATACTCGTTTATATTATAGCGTTCTACTCCTTTCCACTGTTGATCGAGCCAACCTTCTCGGCGTCCAACTCCTCAGTATGAGGCAATGCAGGCTTGCTTCGGAAAGCAATGATAGATCCACTGAAGACGGCGTCCATCTCTTCCAGGGAGCGGCCCTTGGTCTCAGGGAAGAAGAAAAAGACGCAGCAACACATCACTGTTTGTAAGACACCAAAATAAACATCCACCGGTTGTCAGTGACAACTAGTTTCAAAAAAAGAATCTCCAAGGATTTGCGCAAACACAAAAAGAAAAAAAACTTACCAAAGCAGCAGCAGCCAAAGAAGATGTAGGTACCCCAAGTGATGGAAGCCAACATGACGGGCACGATTTCAGAAATGACAAAGTTCATGAGCCAGTTGGCAGCGGTACTCAACGAGGTAGCCTTTGCGCGAATGTTCAGGGTATAGATTTCGGCAGGATAGATCCATCCAACAGGGCCCCAGGAGTAGGCAAAGCCGGCGACGAAAAAGTAGATCATGACGATACAAAAGTAGGATGCGCTGGTGTTACCGCTCATGTCAACGTTGTTCTTGTCCTCGGCAGCGTCATAGTAGACGCGACCGGTGGCACCCATGACAATACCACAAAGAAGCATGGAAACACCCATGAAAATGGCACCGCTCATGAGGGTCTTACGACGGCCCAACTTGTCCATGAACATGATGGCAGGCACGGTAGCAAACATGTTCAAGACACCGTTGACGCCAGAGGCAATCAGGGTTGCAGATTGCTCGCCGATACCAGCTTGCTTGAAGATCTGAGGAGCATAGTACATGATACTGTTATAGACAGAATGTGAGTTCATTTGATTGGGAGACTTGTATGACTCGGTTAAACAAGTATGTAACGCACCTGTTGATGCCAGTGAACTGTTGGAAGACTTGGATGAGGATACCGAGAATGAGACGGCGGCGAAGAGTGCCCTTGAACAGCTCAAAGTAGTTGGTGACAGAAACAGCACGTTCGTGGGAGACCTGCTCAATGATTTCATGGTATTCTTGCTGAACAAAAGGCGCGTTGGCGTCACCGTTGGCGTGCAGCTTGGCCAAGACCTCCAAGGCCTCTTCATTGCGGCCCTTGCTGATGAGCCAACGGGGAGAGTAAGGAAGGAAAAAGGCGCCAAAGAAAAGAATGAGTGCAGGGGCGATCTGGATAGCGAGAGGGATACGCCAGCTAGCTTGGCCAGTTTGATGGATGTTGGTGCCTGTACGTATAAAGCTGTTAGTGGAGATCCTCTTTCGTTGCAAGTGTCATGAAGGGGGAATTGGGAGCTAGATACACACCTGCGCCAGCCCAGAAAGCAATCATCAGACCGACGGTGATCATGAACTGCTGGAGCGAGATAAGACGACCACGGATCTGCTTGGGAGCTAAAAAATGATCAGAGATTGCGAGTTAGTAACGTTGCCTTGGTCGTAGAAAAGCTGCTACTGCTGGAAGCGTGGCTTCGTCTTACCAAGCTCAGACTAAAAAAAAAAAAGGGAACACATTAGCAATTTTATAAAAGAATATAGAAAATAGACAGAAAAAAAAATTAAGGTTTTTTTTTTATACCTGATAAAGCGGGACGGTCATGGACAGACCACCAATACCCAAACCAGCAATAGCTCTGCCAGTAACCATCATGGCATAGCCATTGGCACCAGTCTGAAGGGCGGCACCGAGCATGAAGACGAGAGAGGCAAGGATGATCGTTCGCTTACGGCTGATGAGATCAGCAGTTTGACCGGCAACCAAGGCACCACAGAAACAACCGGCAAGCAACAGACCGGTCAAGGTACCCTGTTCCAGAGGGGTCAAGTAGTCGCGCTGCTTCATTGTGTAGATGAAGTCCTCCATCGTAAGGATACTCTGTTTTCCATATGCAATCGGTGTTAGTGTTTTGAGAGCTCTGCTGCCGGTATCAAGAGAGAATGCCTAGCACCGTCCCATTGCCAGTGCAGTTACTTACACTCAAGACACCTGTGTCATAACCAAAGCAGAGACCACCAAAGGCAGCAAAGAAGCAGACGCCGTAGATACGCCAGGGGAATTGAGCCATGAGATTAGTAGGAAATAAAAGTTATTAAGAAAGAAATAAAGTCTTCAGAAAGCTAAAGAACTCTTCTGGAGTCCTCTTTATTTATACTCGTTTTTTTTTGATTTCATAAAGATCACACTCAACAGAGTCTATTGTGGCACTGGGGCCGGACGGACGCACCCAGCGGAAAAGCCGCATTGGGAATTGCTGCAACACCTTGAAAAGGAAGTATTTTCGCCTTTTCCCGAGGTTGGATGGGCCAAGCGGTGATTGGAAACGGGAAAAGAGGGGGGCATCACAGAATGGAAAACGGATTCCCAGCACCCCACATATCACACTGCCCAAACACAGAGAAAATCGTCAGTTTCAAGTTATAAAAAAAACCGTTCAGAGTTGTTCTTGGACAATTTTACCCGTTCTCACTCTTTTTCCGTCGTTTCTTGCCTTTCCTTGGTTCCAATCTGGAAAAAAAAAGAGTCAAAAGAGGCTATAAAACCCTTTCTGCACACACACCCACACCCTCCAGCTCAACACTAGAATACAACAATGCACAAGGGGGGGGGAGCGGATCAAACAATTGGGTTGTTGCCTGATGTGGTGTGTGCTTCTTGGACCCCGACAATGCTCTCTCTCTCTCTCTCTCTCTTTCACTGAGATATCCCCGCGGGGTAAGTAGTAGTAGTAGTAGTAATAGTAATAGTAGTAGTACGTTAACCCATTTTTTCCTGATTGGGCCATTCCCACTTCTTGCTGTCATACCCAGGTTTCCCATGAGAAAAATGAAAGCCGCGGGAAAAAGTCGCGTTCCGTCCAATCATCTGCACCAACCATCTGGAAATAAGGGTCGTCGAGCGACCCTGCCATATGCTCGTACCACCCTTTCGCCTTTTTGTCATAATCGTCGTCCTTTTAAATAATAGATGGAGTGACATTTTATTCTCAAAACAAGAGAAACTGTTCCCTTTTAAAAAAAATAATAATAATATTATCACCCAAAAGGAAGAACGTAAGGCTTCATGTAAATGGACTAGTCCAGTCAAGGCAGCAAATGAAAAAGATGTCCTGCCCACACATAATAGTAATACTGTTCAAGCACTAAAAAGTCGGCCATCACCCCTTCACTGCTGCTTAGTATGCACCCAACAATACGCTTCGTAAACAACAACAGTCTCGGACTCTTTGTTTGGCAATTGACGAGAAAATTATAGTGTATTTTGTTTTGTTTTGTACAACAAGACGAGGAGGAGGAGGAGGAGGAAGGAAGGAAGGAAGGGGAAGGGAGGGGAATATACAATCATGATTGGACTCAATGGGCGAGGAGCGAAGAACGATTCCCACTGCTACTGTGTCGTTCTGACCATTTGCTGTGCGCGTTGGCACCTGTTGTTGTTGTTGTTGTGTGTATAACGTGTGGAATATGAGCACATGATGTTTTACCCAATCTTAAAAAAAGCAAAAAGGTTACTGACCTTGACTTGGATATCGGTTTACGTGTACGACTTGAGGAGAATCGTAACGCCGCCGTCTGCTGGGAGCCGTTTTCGACCGCTTTATACCTCGTGCCATCAGCGTATTTTTCCGTCGGCTTGCTACTGAAACTGATGGAGCGAATCGATCCTCACACGGTAGTGCTACTCCCAGCGACGCACTGTTGGACGACAGAGTACTGTATAGGCTGGCTTTCCGACTGCCGGCATCCACCACCCAAGGGTCTGTATGGCGTCGTCCGTCGTCTTCCATGGCTGCTACGTTCATAAAGAAAGGGTGAATGGTGTGACACTCATTGCTAGCAACCACACACACAGAGAGAGAGAGAAAGAGAGTCGTGTACCCTTATTCTCATTTTCCCAGGCCAGCCTGCTTCTTCCCAAATGAAGATTACCATTGCTGCTGTCTCCAGCTGCGGATGACTCTTGTCGTTGCTGATGCTGCTGCTGCAGCTGCTGCTGGAGCTGCTGCTGGGTGTCGGATATCTCGGGCATCAGAAACTGTGACTGATGTTCAACAAGGAATTGGATCACGCGTTGTGACGCTTTGTAGCTTGCAGGATTCAGCTTATCATCTGGATGGCAGAGGATGCCCTGTAGTGTATGTGTGTCATGTTAGTATTAACAACAACCATGCCACCGCCGTCTCAGCTACGGCATGGATCGCTTTCACCCCTCGGTCCCCCCCCCCTTACGTTACCGGCGTAAATATGACTGCAAGCGACGGCACATCCATGAGGGTTGTTGCTGAGTGCAAGGCATAGACGCCGAGGAGGTCAAGGAGGTACAGCAAGAGGTATTGGTTCGGCATCGGTAATCGTTCGATTAATTTCTGGAACGAGGCCACCTTGTCCTCTTCGGACTCAAATCTGGCATCTGGCAGAAAAGGGTGTCATTTCTTCTCTTTTTTGGCTTCTTGCCCCTGCACTAGTCTCCCCACCCCCCCCCCCCCGACACAGACACAGACACAGACACACACACACCCTCTCTTACCGCTCATATCTCGAAAGGCTTTGTAGTATTCGTGAGTGATGACAGGCTCGGGCAGATAGTTCAGAAACCTTCTGAGGATGCTGGCTGCGTCGTAAGTGGTATATCCTCGCCACTCCAACTTGGCGCCATACTCTTCGTCGGGTGTGTCAAAGATGGTCTGAAGCAGCCCTATCCGCTTGGCATTGCCACACAGCCGAAAGATGCCTTTGGACTGTAGCCCTGTATATATATATATATCCATTCAACACGGTTAAACCTTACTGTGGTTTGTGCTACTGCTACACAAAAGCTTATTCGTTCAAATAAGGACATAAAGTAAGAAACACACACATGCCTTCATCCTTCAAAAACGATCCGCACTTTGCAATCACTGTAGGAATCACGCCGAAACACTGTTTCCCGCTACGATCGTCGATATACGATATGCTCGAATGGGCGTATTTAATTGATTCTGCCAAGGGTATACCGAACACGCCTTTCTCTATCATCATCGCATCCACACAGTCATGTTTGTTTGTTTTGTCACAAGTCAGCCTTAATAAGAAAAAGATATGTATAACAGAAACAATGGAAAAAATACAAAGCGATATTTTTACCGACAACGGGGACTGCCATATCTTTAAAGTTTTGTGCTTTGGGATTCACTTTCTTCCACCATGTCCGTATCCGTTCTTTTTGTGCATTAGAAAAAACACCCGGAATTTCAAATGAGGATGACATGATGTAGTTTATTGTCAATCGTGGAGTTGGGAGGAAAATAATAAAAAAAGGGTCTGGGACGTAGAGAGGAAGGAAAAAAAAAAGAGAGAGAGACAAAAGGGGTGAAACATGTCTATGACGTCGGTCTCTTTTTTTTAGATGTTCTGTGAGTTCACAATATTTCGTTTCACTCTTTTTTGCCTCCTCCCTAATGGGTGTGGCATGGGGGAGGTTGACAACAGTTCATATAACAAGGCTGCTACCGGTGGTCATAGTAGTAGTGATTGGGAAGGACCTATTATTAAAAGTAGTGATCGAAACTGGTGCAGCACCTGATAGAGGATGGGGCTGTGGATCACAAGAGAACAATAGGTTTAATTGATTTTGTCCGGCAGGCATCTGTCATTATCCAAAAGACATGGCAACTCTTCCTAACTATTGTTCTTTATCAATCCCTTTATTAGCAACACTGGTGAAAGGATTCGCCACATCCACCATTTACTGTATTCTAATATTAAGTTTATGATTGGCTTGAGTTTTCCTTTATAGCCTTTTTGCATTGATTGCCATGAGCAGTAAAAGGTTAAAATTACCTGAGAAATACGGTTTGGTCATAGCAGTTTTAGTAGAGAGGCGTGATACTGAAATTACAAGTTTTGTTGTCTATAATCAGGCAAGGCCATGCTTGATGTGTCTATGTACATGCGAGAAAGTAATTTTGGTCTTCAAAAAATGACCAGAGAACGATGCTATGTAGACAGATGGCTTTGATGAATTTTGCTTAGTCGCTATATATTACGCGGATACAGCCTTTACACATATGCCGCACTCTATACATAGTGACTTCTTGGCTTATGAGTCTGAATATGCTTTCTAGAACCCAATAAGAATTTATAAAAGAACAACACACACTATGTCGATCAGAGGTCTGTTGAACTTTATTATATCTATCTATGGTCCGACTAGCTTACTGCACCTACAGTGGTACATTCAGTACATACACAGAGATACTGAAGGGGACGATTTTTCAAAAGTTGCTTAAATCAACGCCTGGCGTGGAAGCTTTGATCACGCACTGTACTTGACGTTTCGCTAAAGCGGTTTCTATAGAACCTAATCGCAAAAAATGGCTCGCCGATATCAATATGTATATATTAAACAGCACAATCACGGTCGAAATTTCCATGTCTATATACTTACAGTGATAGAGATGTCAATAGTAGTGAAATAGTATTGGTTAGTAGGAATATGGCTATATTGGATCCAGAGATGATCATGTGACTCTGAAGGTCGATACGATATGGGTGCATATACCATTTGCTCAAGAGATATGAGTCGACAGCTGGAGAAGCTTAGACCGTGTTCTCTAAGCACGCTCTACTATGTTTAGCCGTACAAATCATTATGTGCCGAATCTTCAAGAAGGATGTGCAGAGACAGGTGATGAATGATCCAGGCTCTTTCCATACCTACTAATAAAAGCAGTAGCTGGATCATTTCGCCGAATGAACGTCATTGGCCATAGAAACGAGCTAATTGAAGAGACTAAATACGGAAGTCGTTTTTCAAAAAGCGCAGTGGATGTTTTTTCGCAGGCGGAAAAGAAAAAGGGGGTCGATCGCTTGTATCACTCTCTCTCTCTTTTTTCCTCTTGTCCTTTCTGTATACATATATTTATATATAAAAAAAAGAAAGCCATGGTAGACTGGCTCCCAAAGCGACGAGTACTTGTGTCGCTTGTAGGCATCTTCTTTCTCATTTCCCTCCTTGCACTCTTGACAAACCTCTTCCCTATTCAAACCAACCTCATTACAGATGAGCAGGCACCATCAGTGACCGGCTCCGTCGATCATCTCGACAACGGTAACATTGTAGATTCAGCCGACGAGCCCGAACAAGAAGACCTTGTTCAGGTAGACACAAAGCCCACCGAAGCCGATCAATGGGCACCCAAGACGTTTGAGCCTTTGGAGGGTTCAATGATGAAGATTATCAACGCCAACGTGCGCAAGGAGAAAAAGGACAAGATCCTGCTGACCGCTGTCGTGAATGCGGGCATGGCCGACTATACACTCAACTGGATCGAGTCGCTGAAGCGCACGCACTTGGAGGACAAGTTCTTGGTGTTTGCCATCGACACCGGGCTCTACGACATCCTTGTTGACCACGGATATGCGGACCATGTTGTCCAGATCCCCGAAGACTGGTTCCACCAGAAACTGTCCAAGGACTTTGCCAAATGGCTCGATAAGTCTTACACCCCCATCACACACGCCAAGTCACTGGTGGTCGAGCGTCTGTTGTATGCCGACATTACCGTTTGGTTCTCGGACGTCGACATTGTCTTTACCTCACCTTCCATCTACAGCTATCTTGTCATGAAACTCACCTCCCGCAAATCGATTACCGAGTTCTTGACGACCCAGGAAACGGAGCAAAAGATTATCAACTCTGGTTTCTACATCATGCGTCCCACAGATACCAACAAGCGTATCCTCAGTGACTCGATCATCATCCAGGACAACGAGCCCAAGGTTACCCAGCAGCGTGCGATGAACCGCGTCATTGACGAAATGAACCTGTCGTATCAAACGAGCCCTATCGCCCTTCTCGATCTCGCCATGTTTCCCCACGGACGAATGTACTTTGAGCGCAAGATCCCCACCAAGTACGGCATGGAGCCCATGATAGTCCATGCTAACTATCGCGTAGGCGAAGAGAAGAAAAAGTCTCTGCAAGGAGCCGGACTGTGGTACCTTGACGAGTAGTTCCTCTCTCTCTCTCTCTCTCTCTTCATTCTCAAATTACACAAAAAAACATTCTTCCTCCCTTTCTTTCTCGCTCTCACCACGATAGATCCTCCCTCCCCCCCCCCTTCTGCATCACATACACTCCAAGACATGTCTCCTCTATTCCCTTAGTCTCTTTGTTCCTTTACTTGTTGCAAATAAAATCTAATTTATTCTGTACACTATACATTAGAGTTAGAGTGTGAGTTGGTATAGGAGTGTATATTATAATTAATGAAATGAAAAATAAAAGTAGTGGGGAACACCGGGTATTTTACAAACATCCTATGAATGTCGCTGCTAGAGTTAAATTATGATTCATTAGTCCCAAGGAAAAAGATGGTATCACAAAATATATCCACATGGCAAATCATTCTCACCTCCATTTCTGCTAGAACCCGTTGGAGCTGTTTTAAAAATACTGGGTGATTAACAACCTATCGTTCCCATCTTTCCGCATCGCTCGCAACTCTTTTTACCTTTGTAGCACCCTTGCTTGCAACGCTCAATAGCTTTTTCGATAATGGGTTGTTGTTGTTGTTGTTGTTGCTATTACTCGATCCGCTGCGATAGGTGCCCGTGCTTCGGACATAGCCACCCGAGAAATCGTCCTGTGGAGGCCGTTCTCTGTCGAAATATTGGTCGCTGGATATACTCGAAGCCCCTTGGAATCGTGCAAGCTGAGCCGAATTTTCAGCGGCACGACTTGGATCGTATTCGTTGCGACCAAAATATTGATCTGACGATATGCTCTTTGCATTGCCAAACTTATCTCGAGCAAAAGTGATCTCGTTTTGTGCTGCTTGCTCTTGTTCTTTCTTCACACTACCCTTTTTCGATCTTGCAGAAGCATGGTGGTGGTTGACTCTATCGTCAGATGCTCCAAAACCACCTAGTCGTGCCATGCCCATGCCCAGTCGATCCATCGCTGGGTCGTACTCATTATTATCCTCATTGTCGTCTTTCATCAAAGGGGTCGATTTGCGATCCTCTGTTTTCCGCACATCATCATCATCAGGTATGTATGCTAGACGTGAGGATGCTTTCCGTGTTGATGCAGGTGTTGGTAATGGATTAGAGAATCGATGTACGCTGCTATCATTATTATGACTGGTGTTGTCACTGCCATATTCCTTTTCTATCTTCTGCTGTTGCTTTTCGCGCGCCTGTGCTTCTTCGAAATTAAATGCGCCTGATTGCGCTTTTCGTACGCCTAACCGAGACGGCTTGTTGTATTGCTGATTCTTGGGTCGAGCGAATGATGATGCTGCTGTTGCCGCTGCTGCACTTGATGAAGAGGCCTGCAGTTTTTCTTGTTTTTGTGATTTTTCACTTTCCCAGAGCGCAAACATATCTGCATCCGTTCTTGGTTTTGTCGATGCTGGATCGGATGGTGCCATTGGTTCGATATCGATAAGAGGCATATGCTGCTGTGGTTGTTTAAACGTGAGAGGTTCGTCATTGTCAATCAGATTAGGAATGTCGACTAAATTAGGAGATGCTGCTGATATTATGTTGTCTTTGTGTTGGTCGTATTGCTGAGCGTTATTATTCGTTAATGCGCGCTGCGCTTTTGCCTGGAGCTCTCGCTTATACTGTAACGCGTTTTTGCTCGTGTATTTAGAGTGTATATCTTTATAAGCGAGAACATGTTCACCCAGTGCGTCATGGGCTGCTTGATTGCCACCACAACGCATCATCTCTAGTTGTTCGTAATTCCAGGCATCAAGTGTCGTTGATCTAAACAACCATTATCACGTCGGTTAAATACTCATACAGCATGAAACAGAACAGTAAACTAATTCATACAATAAGAACCTTACTTTACAAAACTGATATGTACACCCAGGTTTCTGTGGGCTGCGGCACAATCTTGGCACAAATACACGCCAAACGTTATTGAGGCCCAAGTGGGTCCTTTTACATGACAATCAAAGCATGCCTAAATTGAGAAAATGAGTAAATGCATTCTAATGAATAAGAAAAAGTGCCAATTTACCTTATTATGTCTAGATTGCAGTAGCTTTCTGAATTCTTGAGAAGTTTCCTGCTTTGTTGGTTGTTGCTGTGACATATGAAGAGAGTGTATGAAGAAAAAGAGAAGCAATTAAAGATTGTTTGCTCCGCTACAAAGTCTGAAAGATTGCGAAACACAAAGCGGCGGGTGTGCCAGCTTTTCCGTGTAAAGTATGCTTGGAAGGATTGCCCCTTTCTGCTAGATGCAAAAAACTGGTAAAGTTAAAAACGTTACAAGGAACACAAAGCTAATCTGATACATCGAATATATTTCAAGACTTTAAAGTGATGCTGCAATCCCCTCTTTTATTAGTGCCCCCTCTTACCCACAATATAGCACCCACGCAATATAATCCACTTGAACAAAGAATGCTGTATCATTGATGAATTCACTTTTTAGAAAGAAAAACTTTGACAAAGAGAAAAGGAGGTGGAGAGAAAGATGAACAGATGGAGAGTGTGAAAGATGGGATAAGGGAAGAAGAGGGGTGGAAAAGAAGTAGATGCATGTCCAATACAGAAAAGAAAATAGTTATATAACAGTATTATGAAGGGAATCAATACGGAGAATGTTCGTACTGGTGATGGTATTGTTGGCCATACTGTTGCTGGCCGCCCATGGGAGGGGGCATTGGGGGCTGTTGTTGTTGTGGTTGATAGTGCGGCTGCTGAACGGGATACTGAGCATTGTTGTTGTTGTTGTTGTTGTTGTTGTTGTTTCCATAGCTCTGTTGGGACAATTCATCCTCGCCCATCAACTCCTTCACTTCCCATACGTTCTGCTTGGATCCAACCGAGAATTCGAGATCTTCCTTGGTGATCGAGTCCCAATACTTGTATACCATCATGACTGCCAGCAGTGAGCAGATCGTGCCAAAGAACAAACCGTCGACGTAATGCTTGACTTGGTCACAGATCGTGACGGAAAAGATAAACATGAGGACCTGTCCGACAATGAAAAACGCGGTGCCGAACAAGATGTCGCCCAATGGCCAGCGATCATCCAGAGTGTTGACGACCAGAATGATTTGCGAGATAACATATACGATGAACGCAATGCCGTTAATAATAAAGTAAAAGGCCCAGAGCGCGCCAGGGCTATTGTAGGAGAAGGGGCCAATGTTCAAAAAGGTCAAAATTGCAATGACGCCGACGATGATGAAGATCAGGAACGAGCTGATACGAATCGACCATAACGACAAGGGTGTGCCATCTTCTGCAAATTGGAAACCGACAAAACCGTTGATCAATAGACACCAGAATGTTGCACACATTAAACCGACGTGTATAGCAGCAAAGTACTGAAAAAATGGATTTTGTGCAGAAGAACATGCATGTTAATACTCAAACTCGACTCGCTGGTTTATCTCAGCATCTACAGCAGTATAGGTTATCAGTACAATAACTTACTGCATAAGCGGGGGATGAAGATGGAATGACATCGGTGATCAAGAGCATTTCCAGGAACACGGTGACCATATACATATAGAAGAACATGACAATTTCCTTGCGACCTGTGCGCGTGTGCGTGTAGAGAACATCAACCGTGGATTAGTTCATCTGAGCAGAAAAAAAAAACGAGAAAACAGCCATGAGAACAAATCTTACCAACAGCGGTATATTTTGATCGAATATGGTAGATCATGATAGCTGTCATAATGATAGCGACAACGTCCACAATGAGCGTTGCTATAGGATAAAGCCAAGTGTTGCCGTGTTAGTGATGAGGTTGTTATTTTCTATTCTCTGGTGTATTCGTACCTGGTTGAAAGACAAGATTGCCGCCTAAATCGACATTACGAGAATAACATACGGGCTCAACACCCTCATTCTCACCCATCATTGGGCATAGCGGTAAAGCAACGGTTTGGCAGATGCCATTGAAGCTGAATGCTTCGAACTTAAATTCAATATCGACCATAATGTGGCGTTATGCAATGTATAAGTTGGGTGCAGGCGCCAATGGGATGTGGTGTGTTTTAGATGTGTATGTAAGTATTTTAGATGAGAGATGAAAGAGAATGTGAAAGGGTGTTTTTTAAGGGGTGGCTGTTTGCACTATAACCTTTTCGAAAAGTGTAGTCAGTTGAAGAAGGAGAGGGTTATATTACTGTGTATATACGGGCGAAGGGAAAGAAAGAAAGAGAGAGAGAGAGAGAGAGAGAGAAAAGCTGCAAAGCCGCCCAAGAGTAAACAAGTGTATATAAAAAAACGAGTGGAAAAAAAAAATGCAACAAAGCTAGGCGAGGGTCAAACCCATAAGGAAAATGACTAGATTCTGTTGTGATAAATGCGTGTGTGTGTGTGTGTTCGGATGTTCTGTTCCCTTCGTATATTTATTAAAGGGAAGATCACTAATTGGCTATTTTTAGCCTTCCAATCATGATCCCTGAACGCATGCACTTTTTTTCTTTCCAGGAGATGGTCCGCTGGATCTCGATCCCCAGTTTTGGGCCTTTCCATAATGAATGCCCTTGAGCAGAACAACAATTCCAATGCTTGTGTTGTGTTGTGTGTGTTGAGGAAACAGCGGGAATAATGGGTTCATTTCTCTCTCGTCCTTCTCCAAGTGTTAGCTTCAGCGCTACATCAAACATATGAGACCAAACGATCGACAACGCACAGCGAGTGTTTTATTTTGATTATGCCCTACTAGCTAGGGTTATACACACATACCATTGTCTTTACAAAAAAGCTGCCATGTACTACAAACAGCCTCCTTCTTCATCTCCCAAGCCATGTAGCCCTTTGACCACCAAAAAGGAACTGCCTCGGGCTAAAGCAATCTGTTGGGAACATCATCTCACAGAAATAGCTCCAGCCTCGTTCTTTTCCTGTTCCCGGGAAACTCTGGATTCCCTTCACCTCTTTTTAGGATGTAGGCGGAATTACCACTGATCTTGTCGTGGCAAATTGTTGCATCAAAGCCCGACGTCTAGAGTATAGGTTATCGCTGTCAAGCAAACAACAAGTCCTCAAATAAGGAGGTCGACCATCATCCATACATACTACGTCGGCTTGGAAAATCAGCTGGATGTATTTTCTATTTTGTGTAACATTTTATCGATTTAACCCACTCACTCATTACTGTGAATGTAGCGGAGACAGAATCCATGCGATATAGGTCAATCACGTGTTGTGTCAGCATCCACGTTGTGCTTTGACATGTCAATGGATGCGTAGATCCCATTGAGTGTACAAGAAGACGTAGAAGAAGAAGAAAAAGCTTTAACAATATGTATCCCCGGCATTGATCCATTTCTTTTTTGTTTATTGAACAGCTTACTGGTCTGAAATTTTGAAAACCCCGTTTTCTCCGTAACCTTTACTGATTGTTCGAAGGATCGCACGACTATTTACCTCTTCAAGTCATGTATACACAACCGTTTTTGCTATATTGTAGCATAATGCGCAGCCATTGATAATAGTCAAAACATTAGCAAGTACTGGACCTTTTATATATTAATAGAAAAGGTTACACAGCAGTGCGGTGGGTTGTTTTACATACGACCTGTGTCATTTCCAAGAATCATCACCTGGCAGGAATATAGAAGGGATGCATTTTTCATCTTCGCTTATTACACACTGCTTTCTTGTTTATATTTATGTAGGTTTTCTGTCATCATACAGATCTTGTACTTTCATAGGAACAATAATATGTATTTTCATCTTTGTAAAATTTACGTAGCCACTAAATGAATAATATCACAACATTAACTAAAACTCAACATCTCACAAGTTCTGTATTTGTCTATTACTATGTATATGCATCATCATCGCCGAATACTGTACGCACTCGTCGTTTGCTTGCGTTACTCTTCTGGTGATTCACGTCGTAATATCCACATAAATATGTCACCGTAAAATGCTTGGTAAATTACTCGATGTTGAGCGAATAGAGCGTAGTACTACATACTTTCCCCTTAACTTGGAATTTGTATCCTGCTGATTTGGTTGTTAACTTAAGGTCTCACACTTAATATATGAATGGTCTGATCTCAATACACTCAGATAATGGCATCAACGGTGTATAACCGTCGCTTGTTGCGATGTGATATGTGACGGTGTCATTGCCAACAACAGGGCGAAACTGTAAACCTAGGCAACGTTTCTACCGGAAACGTTCTGGGAAATTGAAAAAAACGAGCCCCAACATATGATCTACAGCAGCTTCATTTCACCTGCAATGACTCAATAAAGTGGGACCCTATCTTTTCATGGTTAATACTTGCCAACGTTATGATTTTTATCACGATGCACCAATCATTTTGTGCTGTCGACAAGAGATTGAGGAACGTGGCAAGTACTGTATAACTGTAGCCAAGTCGGCTATGCGAGCTTCAAATAACATGATTTCTGCCTCTCTGGTTTAAAGAGATCGGACGGGTGTATGATACACCTTCCTGATCCAGTCTTTCCTTCTCTTGCTATCTCCCTATCTATTCGTCTTGCTACGACGGAGTCGTCCCAACTCGGATACTGCATCGATATCTCAATTCTCATTGTCTTTTCAAAGCTGAAAATATCGTCACAAGCGATTTCTATGCCCAACAGACTCGGTAAAGAGAATTTCACTTTTATTATTGTCATTTGTTTTGATGCTGGATGCTTTTTTTTTTGTTTATGGAAAGCTCAAGTTCTAAATTACTTGCTGAATGCACTCAACACGAAAGTTCCTTCGTCGTTAAAGACCGCAAAGTGGTCGATCCAGTCAAAACATTTGATAATCTTCGAGCTATCCCAGGACCATCTTAAAGATACGGTCGTGTCTCAGGATGGCATTGTTTTAAAATACTCCTTCGTAGTATGTTGATCACGCGTAGCGTCTATGAGTTGTTGGGCAGCAAACATCGTCGATTAACAAGCGGATGGCACAGGCCCTTTTATTTTGGAGCTCACATCCTCCGATTGCCGTGGCAACCACTGTTAACCTCAACGATGTGGACGTGGCGAAGGCAACATGGGGAGCTATCTGGAGCAGATATCATATGTGGTTGCACACATGCGGCGGATGCGTAAAGCGCATAGAGACAAAGCTACAAGTATAAACGGAAAACAGAGATCATCCAAGACTGTTTTCAACAGTAACGTGCCATCCAGTTAATTTTTCATGGACATGTCACCTAATCTTCAGCCCACTGTCGCCGTCGCGAGTGGATTGTATGCCAGCCTCCATGTAAATGATTCAAGCCTTGTTAACGTTCTTGCATTACGCGCATCCGGTTACCCAGTGAAAGGTTGGGTTGCCACATACGAGATTGGAGCCAATGTTGCCGCTGTCACCAGCGTGGTTGCTTGCGGCATCCATTTCTATGCATACTATACGACCAAGGAATTTACAGGCGCTGTATCGTGGATGGGTGACGCTGTCTGGCCTTGCTTCCGTACACGATTATGATAGAATCATGAAACCGATCAATGATCGTTTGCATGTTCTTGATGATACTCCCGGACACGACAAGAAGGAATTTTTGCAATTAGGAGCAAAGTCCAGTGGGCACCGATTGCTTTTGTAATGGTTGTGTTATAACACAAAATGATCATGTGCTCATGATGAATTGTCAGGTTTAGTTTTGTTTGTAGCTCTGCTGCATTATTGGTTGCACAGAAAAAGCAAGCGAATTTTTTCGATCTCACTCCCAAAACCTGTTCTTGTCTTGTCTTTTTCTCTTTTGCGTGTGTGTGTGTGTATTTGCACCAGTCTTTAGTGATACGAACCGACTAAAAGACAAGACGAAATGACAACGACATCTGTATCATCGGACATTCCTGCAAATTATCTTTCGAGCTATACTTCCTCATCCTCACTTCACAACTTTGCTCGACGGCATTCCATCTATGGCACAGAAGATCGCGTCGTTTTAGACATTGGTTCGTTGTATATTAAATGCGGCTTTTCTGGTGAATCCCATCCTCGACATGTTGTGCCAACATGCGCACGACTTGAGCGATCATCGGGTCCTGATGGTGAAGCATTCAGTATAGATACTGAAGTAAGATACGGTTATGCTAGCTTGTTTATTTATCGGAGGACTCAACAAAAGAACTCCTTATTAATATACTGTCACTTTTTTCTTTTTCTGTATTTGCCTCTGGAAAACAGCCAGTATCTTTGTATGAACTTGACCTTATGACCAAGGGTGACTTGAAGCCGTTGCAAGAAAAGCTGAAAAAACTGTTGCACGATATATACTTCCGGTAAAGTCACACTTCTTTTGTGGATGAAATAGCTTGAACATGGTGATAACAATGGTATTCTAGCTTGCTGTTGACAGATCCAAAGTCGCGTAAAGTGATAATATGCGAATCGCCACTTGCTCCTGTTGCATTAAAACGAATAATTGCGGATTTGTTGTTCCAGTATTTCCAAGTATGTTGTATATTTTACTTGTCTACCACTTTTCGACTCAATAACCAATGTGTTATATATAATACAGGTACCATCCATTTCATTTGTACCCATTCATCTGATGGCTCTGCTGACGACTGGTACTACGACAGGCCTGGTTGTCGATTGTGGTAACCTGGAAACGACAGTACTTCCTGTATGTATACACAACAATGGGAACAGGAAACTGTGAAATGAGTACTTTCTAAGTTAAATGTATGATTTTGTAGATATATTCGTCGCGGCCCCTCGTACCTTACATCGCCACCACTCCTCTCGCCGGCCGAGCACTGACTCAGCGGCTCGAATCCTTGCTTTTAGAACACGGCCGCTTTATACCCTCCTCACATTTACAACTGTCACTCGCTCCTCAGAATCCAATGCCACGCTCCGTATTGACGCCGAGTGTACTCGAAAATTTAAAAGCCACAATCTTGTTCTGCTCGCCGCTGATGATGGACAGAAAGGAAGTACAAGCCGATCTGGTAGCAGGGTACAAAAACTTTAGCAGTGCAACGGACGTCTACTATCCTGTCGTTTTGGAGGATGGTACCAAAGCGACACTATTGATACCCGGCTGGATCCGTGAACGAACAGCAGGAGTTTTGTTTGAAGGAGATGAAGAGGATGAACCTAGTGTGGTGCATTGCATTTTGAACGCAATTCTCAAGGTAACCTTTCTTTAATACTATCATGGTGGTAAGCAGTGGACAAGGAAGCAAGAAAAGCATGGACTCAGCAAGGTCGGATATTAGGTTCAACCGGATTTGCGAAGGCCGCTCATGTCTTCACTACTACTTAATGGTGGAACTTCGCTTATTCCTGGATTCCAGTCCCGGCTCAAGCAAGAGCTGCTTCGTGTTATGCGGGATCCAACTCCATTTGAAAAGAAGCGATATGCAAGTTTGCTTCGACTGCAAAACTCGGTGCGATTCATTGATAGTCCAGAGGATAACAAGGGCGCTGGCCGCATCTTTATGAACAATGTACGCGGCTGGATTGGAGGTAAGTAACTGGAAAAAGTGAACAGCTTCGAACTGGTTGTGTGTGTGTAGGATATGTTTGTTTAATGGGAAATCTGTCAAAAAATTTAGGCTCTTTGATGGGTTCACTGAAGTTGTCAGGTGAAGAGTTAGCCAGAGAAAGGTACAACGGCATTGTGACAGATTGGTCTATAAATCATTGGGCCACCTCTCCTCCTCCTCCTCCAGGGACATCGTCCAGTACCTCTGAAATATCTGCCTCATCTCCTACTTGAGCTTGGCTATTATGATACTTAATAAAATATATCTTTCAGCGAGATAGTCCGGCATTTTGTCAGCAGAAATATAATGTTTGCGGAGTTGCCCTTGTTTGATGTGGGGTGCGAGAATACGCTTGAATTTTGTCAGCTGCTTCGTTCCTTTCTTGTTCTCACACTCACAACACACCTCTCTCTCTCTCACATAAACCCGATCGACATGCCCCTTTACACATCGGCTAGTCTTAGTCTACAATACCACTCGGAAGACGATCAGTTTGTAACCTTGTCTCCCGCTTTGTGGGACGCGATCGCTCCCAAGGAACAGCAACAGAGTGGTAATCATATAGAGCACACTCCTTTATAGACGATCTGTGTACAAGTGGTTCCTGACTCCAAATATCCTTCATTTAGACTTCTTTACCGTTGCTGTGACGGTACCGTGTCTCATTGCATCAGCACCAGTCGGTGGAGGCGAACAAGGCGAAGGTTCAAACAAACTGCACTCATTCCTGGCTCATGCTAGAAAGGCCGAAGAAACCCGAAAAGTAAGAAAAAGAGAAACCTACCTCTACGTACCAAAAGCACGAAATAAAGTTAATGCGGTTGGGTTCTCTGCAGAATGACAAACTCAGAGTGCTTGCAAGCGCAAGTCTGATAAAATCAATATACGGACCCGATTCACTCGCACGACTAGACGAAGACGAGGAAGAGGAGGATAATGAAGAAGAGGAACAGGAAAATCATGAAGAGGGTTGCTCAGTACAAATCAAACCGGTTGAGTTGGTAGAACTAGACGAATTGATTGTTGGTGCTCTGGAAGCATCCTCCTTTGAATTTGCACAACAAGGTAAAATATACCTACCGATCATCCTGGGAAAGCTTGTGAATATTTGAAGGGAGAAGTAGTAAGTATCACTCACAGTTTATTGGTGGTTTTGATAGCTGAGTCTGAGCTTGGATCACTCTTTTCATCGTCGTCGTCCCCAGACAAGCCAGCATTGATTATCCGAAGTGGAGGCCGAAATGTATTCGATGGTGGGCTCAAGTTTAGAGTGTTGATGACGGGGCCGGTGCAACAAGGATTCATGGCAACGACCGAGCGTACAAAATTGCTGGCTGTGGATATGTCAAGTGCTGAATCATCAGAAGTGCCCACACCTGTCAATGGTGTACAAGCAAACGGCAACGTGCCCGCTTTCTCGATGCTCGACTCACCTCGGGTTCCAGACGTGGCCGAACCGCAAGAATTCAAAGTGCGTGTGCTTCAGCAGTCGTGGCCCGAATCGCGTCTTTTCCCAACTCCAGATAGCCAGCAGGACGATGAAAGCAGAGTGTATATTGGCGTGAAAGATCTGGCACGGTGCGGTGTGTTTAGCGGAAATTGGGTTTTGGTGAGCTCCACGGATAGCAAAAAGTCGCGACTGTGTCGTGTATTTGGTGTGGACGCACTTGACGATATGGAAGATGATAATGAAGAGGATGATCATACCCGGTAAGTCGTTAGAGGCAATCAATCGCGAGAAAGAAAGAGCATGTGGGCAAAAGTATCTGTGGTTTTGTTGACAAAGAGGGATATGTAGATCCGTTGTATTTGTACCGCCTGTATTGTATTTTAACCTTGGCCTGCCCCTGCCACCATCCTCTGCCGATAATGCTACCCTGTGTCTGACTCGCCTTACAGTGCCACCTCCTGCGGCCGGTCCGCCTGTGGCCAGTGAAGTCAGCATTGCACGTGTTGCATCACCGACCTCTATGGACAAGGGTCTGCAGTCACCTTTACTCGAAGCTTTGAAGCAGTGGTTTGAGGACAAGGATCGTATTTTGTGCGAGGGTGATTTGATTGCCGTACCCTTGGATGAAGAAAGTGTCCGGTTACGAGCTCGTGATGACGAGGATAGCAACAGTAGCCACGGACGCAAGCCTACCACTATGGCTTATTTTAAGGTGACTAGTCTCGAAGAGGAACAAGGAGCTACTCAAGAAGGTGTACATCCATCATTCTATGGCAGCGGCCGCAGGATCGTCCCAAGCCGTACCAAGATGGTTCAAACTGGCATTGAGCACTCGCGCGTACCCATCGGCTCCATGTCGCACTATTATGACTTTGTGACCAAACTGCCTTTGCATCGATCCAAAACAGCTGCATATGCGCAAATGCGCGAACTGGTGTCTTCCTCGCTGCATCCTTTGGGCCGCGACTTTCAACTGTCGTGCAATGCTCTTGTGCACGGTCCTCGTGGCGGTGGCAAAGCGACCCTGATCCGCGAAATTGCCGAAGACCTGGGTGTTCATCTATTCGAGTTCTCGGTATATGATGTTGTATCCGAGACCGATGCAAAGACTGAAGTGTATCTGCGTGCCAAATTTGACAAGGCAGCAGCACTTACGCCATGCATCGTCTTGATCCGCAGTATTGAAGGTCTCGCACGAAAAAGCGCAGTTGTGGAAACTGGTCAGGAACCTCTCCTCGCCACTGTTTTACAGGAGTGTATTGAAAATGTCAACGCTGCGCATGCCAACACCGGATATCCTGTCATGGTAGTTTCAACTACCAGTGATGTCGATGCCCTTCCCACAAGCATTCTCGGATGCTTCAGACATGAAGTTACCGTAGAGGTAAATTGTACACCACACCCTTTCATAACTTTTATATTTTATCTTTCTAAATGTAAGGAATATTTCTATTAGGCTCCGGATGAAAAGGCACGTTTACAAATCCTGCAAAACTTAACCCACGATTCGCCTATCGCCCCTGATGTGTCCTTGTCGGCTCTTGCTACCCAGACTGCCGCTCTGGTTGGCAAGGATTTGGTGGATCTGGTTGCTCGCTCAGGTGTTCTTGCCCTTCAACGCATTAACAAAGCCATGTAAGTAAAAATTTTCATTGTCACATTGTAATGAAAAAACCGCTAAAACGTCAAGTTTCTTCTAGAAAACAAACCAACAGTGAAGCGGTTGCAACTGCAGATATCGAGGCGGCCGGTATCGTTTTAACGGCTACTGACTTTGACTCAGCATTGAGCGAAGCTCGTGCAAGTTACTCTGACTCTATTGGCGCTCCCAAGGTAACTATATTTAAATGCATAAATGAGGTTGGGTGAAGTGGATCAGTCGATCTTGGAGGAGTTTCTCTGACAAGCAACTTCCATTTTAGATCCCAAGTGTCACATGGGACGACGTTGGTGGTATGGCCCATGTCAAGGACGATATCCTCGATACTATCCAGCTGCCTCTCGAACATCCCGAATTGTTTGGTTCTGGTCTCAAGAAGCGCAGTGGTATCTTGCTGTATGGACCACCAGGCACTGGCAAAACCCTTCTTGCCAAGGCAATTGCAACATCGTGCTCGCTCAACTTCTTCTCAGTCAAGGGTCCCGAATTGCTCAACATGTATATCGGTGAATCCGAAGCCAACGTTCGTCGTGTATTTCAGCGTGCTCGCGATGCCAAGCCCTGCGTTGTATTCTTTGACGAATTGGATTCCGTTGCACCCAAGCGTGGTGAGAAGGGTGATTCTGGTGGTGTGATGGATCGTATTGTATCTCAGTTGCTGGCTGAATTGGATGGTATGAGTGAGGGAGGCGAAGGTTCCGGTGTGGGCGATGTATTTGTCATTGGTGCAACCAATCGTCCTGATCTGCTGGATCCTGCTCTTTTGCGTCCCGGAAGGTAAACTTAAAAATATGATGGAAACGAATATATACTGTTTGAGTTTGTTGAGGCTGATTTTTTTTTCATTCTAGATTTGACAAACTATTGTACCTGGGTGTGAGCGAAGACCATGACTCGCAGTTGCGCATTATCCAGGCACTGACTCGAAAGTTCCGCTTGCATCCCGACTTGGATCTGATGCATGTCGCCGAACGGTGCCCCTTCCACTACACTGGTGCCGATTTCTACGCCTTGTGTTCTGATTCCATGTTGAAGGCCATGACGCGTGTAGCTGATACAATCGAGGCTAAGGTGCAACAACTCAACGAAGAACAGCGACCTGATCTTCCAAGCCCGGTTACTGCTCAATACTATTTATCAAGACTTGCTACTCCCGAAGAAATTATGGTGCAAGTCGAAGAAGTTGATTTCGTCAATGCTTTGAATGAACTTGTTCCTAGTGTATCTGCTACCGAGCTGTCACACTATTCAAAGGTTCGAGAACGCTTTGAGCAAAAGCATGACGACGAAGAAGAGAATGATGTGGAACAAGATAAGAAAAAACGGGAGGAAGAAGAAGAGGCAAGACGACAACAACCCGCTAAGCGGAAAGATAAGGGGAAAGGAAAGGCAAGAGCTACCTAGAAACCATGCTGCTGAATGTACATAGAACGTAAAAAAGGAGACCTATCTGTCTATTTTGTCCCCTTCTTATCTTTATTCCCAACCTTTTTAGACTATAACACTCTTTTTATTTCGCTGATACAGTACAGTATCATAATAAAAAAATTACTCTTGTATGTGTCATATTGTGTCTATAAATCATATTGTTATAAATAGATACCAGAACATTTTTAAACAACTTCACATTTATTTGATATGTAAACGTATATATTTACAGTATTGTCCGCACAGTGCATGTCAGTGTGTTAAATAGATCAAGATTGTAGATATCCTTCATATCATACACTGTCTTGCCAGTAGCCTTGATGCACTTTAAAACTTTGTCACGCGGCAGCTCTGTTTGCACGGTAACCGATTGCTTTTCTATGATACGTCAGCAACGACGCTCTGTACACCTATGTAAGTGTGATAAATGAGCAAGAACGGTATTAATACATTCATGAGCCGAGCATAGTGTAATAAACAAACGATAATGTAGCTATGTATATTTACCTTCAACTTTTGATGAAGCATCCTTCACTCTATTGGCGCAGCCAAAGCAACCCATTTTAGCGTTGAATATATACTCCTACACACAGTATTTAATCATGTTGCTTTAAAATCGAGCTGCTAAGAGTGATCGATGCACAAACAAAATATACAGTCGACCCCCGTTTACGTCAACCCTCAAGGTACCAGCAAAAGTGTTGACCATATCGAGGGTTGACGACCACCGGGGGTAGAGAATAGACAAAATCTTTACCTGCCAAATTTGAAAGGGTACCAGCGAATTGGTTGACGCTATCGCGGGTTGACGTTATTGGGGTTGACGTTAAAGGGGGTTGACTGTACTTACAGCCATTTTGATGAGTGTATACTTTACTAGAAGAGAAGAAGAGAAGAAGAGAAAAACTGCAGAACAAATCGACTCACGCGTTCTTCCTCCTAGAATTGACGTCATGTTTTTCTCTGACGTTATATTTGAAGCTACTGGGTCCTTTTGACCATGATTATCAAAGAAAGACAGAGCAATTTTTTGCCGTTATGTTTCCAAAGACTGTATAGATTGAGACAAAGAATCTGAGTCATCGAGCAAATGGAGAGCATTTTGTGCTTTCTTACGACTATATAACTGAGTATATTAAAGAGTATGCGTTGATCGAAATAATCCTGGCTATTGTCAGCCTGTGCTGCAAGCATAGTCTAGAATTAAAGCCATCATGGCATCCACCCTCAGGGTAGACGCACGGTCTAAATCAGTAAAGTTAAGCATTTTCTCCATGCCACTACCTCTGCTGCTTTTAGATCTCTGCTGGACCTTGTTTAGAATGTTATGCTCCGCTATGTTAGGACCCGAGCAACCAGGAACATCCATTATCCATCGATCATAGGGCTCTCCATCTTGAATCTCAAGCAAATTGTCCTTTCTTGTGAGTCAATAATGGAAAAGCTTGCTCTAGTCATTATGTCCATTCAAGCCCCTGTTTTCACGACCAAGCGTTTGTCTGTTTTTATGGCTAATATCATATTGCTCCCTTGAGGAAATAGTTGAGGTAAGGAAGAACAATGAAGACGCTTCTTTTATGCTGTAGACACGGTGTCGATGATCAGAGAGAGTTTTTTTAACGGCAACCAAGATAAGTCGGTACTTATATGCTGCGTTTGCTATTGATTGTTTTCCGTCCTCGTGTTAGCATGCAGCAATGTGTTTGAAGCAGGCGTAGAAAAACGAGGATCGACTTACCAACAATTACTATGCTGAGTATTGTATGATTTTTGTGGGTTTTGAGTTTTTGACATATTTGTTTTTGGGTGGTACTGATAGATTTGCAGGAGAAAGAAGAAGCCACTATCGATGATCGCGTTCAGGAAAGAAGCAGAAGCATAAGACAGCAGTAACACCATTCACTATTTGGAACGTTTTTTGCATTTTTTTCGGGATCTAACAGACAGAATAGACGGGCCAGAATTGAGATGGCGTGGAGGAAATGGTCGAGAGTGAATGATACGAGAGCTGTGATCTTCAGGGTCGTAAGGAGTGGCGGTTGGGTTGTTGTCGTCGAAATTGTAGGTGTTTTCTGTATGATGGTTCATCGTGAGGAAGTACGGAAGAATGGAAAACACGCAAAGAAAAGAAGAAGAAAAACGCGCTGATCTGCACAAAGCATGTCAACGAAATTTTCCTTTTCCGGTTCACTCCACCCATGATTTCTTTACCACTCAGAGTAAACATCCTTCTTTATGAGGCTTGCTTAACCACGCTGCATAAGAAAGTTGCTTATTGCATGACAACATTCAGTAGTCATGACAATCCATGTTCCCGAAAACCGCTTGTTGCCAGGACAAGCATGTCAAAACACATCTTATTTTATTCGCGTCACCCATTTTGACCAATTCCGAGCGAAATGGCGGCTGCTCTTGCGAAGCGATTCGCAGCGCTTTTTTCACACAACTGCAACCAGCGCAATGGGCAGGCTCGTAGCAACACGCACATACTCAACCCTTGTTTTTTTGAGGCTCTGAAACCAAGTTACGATGTTTTTTGCGCAGGGTCTTCATTGTACTTTGCTGTCATGCTCGGCTTCTTCAAGCGCAGACCTTCCGTGCTGGCCGTGAATAAAATTGGGGGGTGGGGGTTGGATGGGGGGATGGAACCAAAGTTGGGGACGTCACTGTTCCAGGCGAAAACACTACGCTGTATACGCTTTATGGAGGTGTAGTTTTAGACTACTTGTCGTTTTTAGTCTCGCATTGAGCTCGCTCGGTGGTTAGCTTAACAAACGATAATCCTAAGCTGGCAAGCGCGGTGGACGCAGAGAAAGGGATTCTTTTCAAGAAAAAGAGCGTCGACCCTATATCCTATCTGTCTGCTTTTTCCAGGGTGCGCGTGAAGTATGATACATGTGAAAAAAGCAAACCAGATTGTATCCTCCGAACCAGCTCTTTTCCTTTCCATTATTTTCGCGAACAGAACTACGCGACCACAGAAATGTAAAAAAAGGAAAGGTGCAAAGTGCATTCCAAAGTGTGTTAAAGCGCGTTGTGATCGTTTTACTGTCGTCTGTCATTGTTCCCCGCTTTGTTTAGCACGGAGCTGTGGATGGGCAAAAAAAAATAAGGAACTTGTCGTGCACATAAAAAAAAGGCGAAGCAAAAGCGGTAAAACGTTTATAAGAAGAGTGCGAGAAGAGAAAAATTTGTTTATTGTGTTTATCATTTTCTTATTTGTGTGTAATAAATAATAAATAATAAAAAAAAAGTTCGTTTTAATTATCCCAACATATACCGTTGGCATCACATGCACCCGAAGGTTCACGATCGGCTGCCGGAGTATATGACCACATTCCCACTGGTATATATTGCAAATTTTCTTCAGGGCGCGGACCACTGAATCTGCCGATCATCAGAAGAATTATGACAATAGCCAGCACAAGCAATGACCCGATCATGGCACAGAGCAGTGCATCTGTACTACAGACCAAAGCTGTACCAAAACGAACTGAAGAGAAGAGAAAAAGAAAGGCGAAATTGCTCGCTTTATATATAGGCAGCCAGGGGGACCACGGGAAAAAGGCTGAGACCAGGACCGACAGAGGCAAGACCAGGACCAAGGGAAGAGCCAGAGCGAGGGGAAGACCAGAACCAAGGGAAGAGCCAAGAGAAAGACCAGGAGGATCCAAGGGAGTGAAGGGAAAAGAAAAGTGAAGAGAAGAAAGAGTGAAGAAAAAAAAAATAGAATGCCCTGGCGTATTTATGTTTTATTTTTGGTTGTAAAAAAACACGTCCAGGCCCGTGCTAACAATACAGGCAGCAATAGCAACACGATCACACTTTTTTTTGTTACTTTCACACTTTTTTTGTTACTTTCTGTGGTCGCGTAGTCGTGTTTGCGAAATTAATCGTAACGAAAAAAAATGTTCGGAGGGTACGTGCCGAAAGACGGGTTTTTTTAAACTAAAATAGATAAGAACACCCCTCCCCCCACCATCAACAGGCCCGTGCTAACAATACAGGGAACAATGGCAGCAATAGTAATATGATCACAACACTATGACACTTTTTTTTTGTTACTTCCTGTGGTCGCGTAGTCGTGCTCGCGAAAATAATCGAAAAGAAGAAAAAAATTGTTCTGAGGCTACGAGCCCACCATCCTGTTTTTTTTGTTTTCTTTTTTTTGCACATGTATCATACATCAGCTGAGGGAAGTGGTTGATAAAATGACCAAGCCAAATATTGAAGCAGCCTGTATACAGGATGACGCGCATACTATGTTGAAAACAGCCATGCTCTTGACACTCTATTTTAAGTTGGCCACCTCCATCATTGCGGGCTTGAGGGATTGGCAATCGCTGATTGTCGTGTGTATATACTTGATACTTGATTAAGAGTGCGTCTTTTGTTTGTTACACACGCCACCACATCGCACCATGGTTAATCCAACAACGGCCGAGACTTTCATTTATCCCATCAGATCAGGAAGCTGGATACGACCATTCAGCACATACTTACTCCAAACCAAAAATGATGTATATTTCGCCAACACCTTGCGCGAATATATCGTTATCATCCGAAGCTATTGTTCACCGGCCCAATATCGACGTGGTACAAATCCAAAAATAATCTCGTATTCAACATAAGCAACATTGACGGTAGACACTGTACCGAGACCCTTTGATCCCTGGCTTGAGCTTGGCGCTAACCAAAACTAGTACACGCCCAATCATTCTGATCACAAGTATTTTTTTATGGTCTGGAGGCAGAACTTATTCCCAACAGAGTGTCCAGAGGAGTGACGGACTATTGGGTGTGAATACATGTATGAGAAAATGAGGAACAGAGAAGTGACGGAAAAGAGAAACCTATTTATATGTGCGGTGATAGATGGCAG